>NW_020191469.1:0-13470 GCF_002263795.3 Bos taurus
AAATTTTCTCACTATCACGCCAAAAAGTACAAAAGTATTCTCTTCCTAGGTCAACCACTAGAGAGCATGCAGGAAGCGGAAGAGGTAAAGAACTTAAAATCCATTAGCAAAGGCAGTTCAACCTCTCAAGAAATTGTGCTAGGCACAACATCTTTTCTGGGGGTCCATTTCCTACAACCTCTGATCCATTCTGTACCCATTTCCTTTGCTTCTCCCATCCTCAAACTGCCACCTGGAAGAAAGAAGACGTCGTTTTCTTCAGAAAATGCGATTTCATGCACATACCTTCTTTTAATACAAGTCATACATTTCCCTTAGCAAGCAAGAACTGACTTTTAATATTGGCATTTCGACAGATTGGTGAACATACCTTCAGTGATAAGTAGCCGGCCCCTCCCTCCCCGCACGCAGCGCGCAGCACACACACACACACAACACACACACACACCAAGATCAAACCAAACAAAACAAAAAAAATTGCTTTCTTACGTTTCACATGTCAGGATGGTGCCAGACACTCTTATTGGATAGTCAAAAATCTCTTTTGTTCTGTGTAAAAGGGAGTCCTTTCAAGGCGTGAATGTTTCAGAACTTGAATTTATTTGGAATGAACCAGCTCTTCAGTACACTGTCGTCACTTAGTTTAGCACAGATAGAAATCGGTAACCAAAACACTGGAGAAACGATTGTATGTTCAGTTCAGTTCAGTGGCTCAGTCGTGTCTGACTCTTTGGGACCCCGGGGCCTGCAGGACGCTGGCTTCCGTGTCCATCACCAACTCCAGGGGTTGCTCCAAACTCATGTCATCGAATCAGTGATGCCATCCAACCATCTTAGCTTGTGTCCCTTCTCTCTGCTTCAATCAAGATCTCATAGGCAGATATTTTCGAGTGTAATTAGTGTTCATAGTTTATCTAAAAGCTCATATCACATTTAATTTTTCGTTTTGTTCCTGTTCTTTCGAGGTACTTTCTCGTTGACAAGCTTGTGACAGATAGAACGATATAGCAATTTTTACCTTAGAACAAACCGAGGCACTATGAACATTTGTGCTTCATGTTGATGATCTTAGACATGTTACAGTAGAGGAGCAAAAACAAAACTACTAGATATTTCATATTGACTAGTTCAGTTCACGGGATCTGACATTCCTGAGGTCAAAGTTTTCTTGTATTGGAAGCAGTTGGGTTTGCAAGGGTGCCTTGTCTTGAGACCATTAAATAAGAACTCAGAACTTGAGCACTATTATCAAAAATCACAAGGCTACACTGAACAGACATCAATCCAGACAGACAAGACAAGACTTCCAGTTTTCCGCTGAGATGGAAAAGATTTCTTTGAGCGTTTTTTCTGGGGAGTGGGGGGTGGGGCTGGCGGCAGGCAGGCTTTGGGAAGGAGCTCATGGTTTGGAATTGGATATGAAAAGAACAGCTTTCCGGGTTCCAAGGAATCAAGTTTCCTTGGAAACCAACTTTGTCCGGTTCTATAGAATATCATGGCCTCCTAGGTCAGGTCGTCTTTCCTTTCCGTAGCCCTCGTTGATCCCTGAATTCTAGACAGCTTGGATTGCCTCTGTGGGCTGGATGGATTGTCCTCCGTTTCACCGGGCGGCGGGAGCGAGGTCCAGAGGCTCTCCTGGAACGGGCGTGGGGGCGGGGCTCACCGGGAGCCGTGGTGAAGGTGGGGCCGCGCACCGGGAGCGCGCCCCCCGGGCGGGGCGAAGCGGGGGCGCGGGTCGGGAATCGGTCGTGGCGGGGATGGGGGGCGGTCCCAGTTGTGCTCCGGGGATCCCACTGCGGCTGGGAAGGCACCGGGAAGCATGGCAGGGGCGGGGCGGCGCGGGGCGGGGGTCGCTCCTGGCGGGGTGGGGGAGGGCTTCCCGTTGTCCTCTCGGGGGTCGCCGTGGGGCTGGGGAAGCCCACTGCGTGCGCTCCTGGGTCCCAAGGTCGGCATCCAGTGGGCGCGGCGGAGGGGTGCGGACCACAGGTCAGGGAAACTGGGACTGCGTGGAGCAGGGAACACGTAGTCGCCTCTGTTGGCACAACCTGGCGGTCGCAGAAAGGCCTCGCCTTTGGCTCAAGGCCTTGACGCTCCACCCTTTGCTGAAAGGTCAGAGCCGCGCGGTTTTCCCAAGCAGCGAGTGTCCGCTGCAAGTCAAAGGGCGAGAACCTGAATCTGGCCGGCTGGCCCAGCCCTGCTTCTGGCACTTTGGAGGCCAGCGGGCCTTGACCACCTGCTGGGATGGGAAAGGGAAGGGTCCACGAATTGCACCCTAGAAACTTAGTAGGGTGCATGGGTTTCAAAACCCGGTGGCCGCCCAGGCAGCAAACAAGGGAGGAGGGACCCTGCTGCCTCTTTCATGGCAGCATCTGTGGCTGTCCTGCTGAGGGGGCCTTTCCATGGGACCGTGTGCAGTATCAAGTTTGGTGTTTTGGGAACCGTAATAATTAGAACGTGTAAAACTTTTAATATGGATGTGGATGGTTTGATTTCAAACAAAATACAAAACCAAACAATACAAAAACCAAGCTCCAAGTTTTTTTTGCAAATTTAGGTCTTAATATTGAAGGCCTGTTGTTCCTCCACTGTGGCATTGTAGCGAAGAAATGTGCGGGGCTTTTTTCTTTTTTTAATATTGCTTTTTTGTGTTTCTTTTTTTTTAAGAAAGATTCAGAAAAATGAGGGAAAAGGAAGCCATAGGTGCCTATAGTTTTGGCGAAGGCCTTAGGAGGTCACTTGGAAATGCTGCTAGGCTGTTGAGGGGGGGAGGGGGCACATGTGCACCAGAGCCTGTGCAGCGCTTGGTCCTCTTGCATGGATGGTTCTTTGTAGAAATCCACCTTCGGAGCCAGTCTCCTGATGTGGTAAGAATTTCCCAGACAACCTCTGAGTCTAGAGCAATGCGGGTTTTTTTCCTTAGGAAATGTTGGTCTTCAGCGATGTTCAAAGCCTGTGTATTTCGGCTAGACTCTGGCTTCAGGTCGGTTCCCCCAAAGGCTCCCGAGGCGGACCTGAACCAAACAGTAAGTTTCCTCCCTACCTTGTCTCCTCATCTATGTAAGAGTATACTTTTAAGGAGTATCCTGGCACAATACATGTACTTGGCCTCACACCTAACCTCAGTCGTGTGTTCCAAGAAACTTCTGTCCGTTTATTTATTTTGTTTTGGGTAACATTGAATTCGTTTGACTATGCTGGGTCTGTTGCTGCTCGCATGGGAAGTTGCTAGGGACCTCTGGACTGCCAGTCCGTCCCATCTCTTCTGGACCTCGATTGTGACCTCTGCAGAAATCCTGCCGTTGCTGGGGAGCTTGGTTAGTTCCTTGTCACTTACCCGGACCTCCTGTGGTTAAGTGGTTTTCTCTCCTCTGTGGCCTGGTAAGGCTGGGTGGTCATTGTGTCATCCCAAAGGTGGCTAGAAGTCAAGTGATTTCGGCAGGCTTGTGAATAGATATGCGAGAATGCAATGGCACACCACTCCAGTACTCGTTCCTGGAAAATCTCAATGAACAGAAGAGCATGGTAGGCTGCAGTCCATGGGGTCGCTAAGAGTCGGACATGACTGAGCGACTCACTTTCACTTTTCACTTTCATGCATTGGAGAAGGAAATGGCAACCCACTCCAGTGTTCTTGCCTGGAGAATCCCAGGGACGGGGAGCCTGGTGGCTGCCGTCTATGGGGTCACACAGACTCGGACACGACTGAAACGACTTCGCAGCAGCAGCAGCAGCAGCAGCAGCAGCCTTGAAAACCCATGCCCCCACCCCCTTACTTTTAAGGGTTTTCTAGGGGGTGGGGCCAAAAATTTTTTTTTCCGTGGGAGACCCTTTTTTTCCCTTTTTTTCCCATTTTTCCCAAAAAGGCCAAATAGGTGGTCAAAGGGCCCCCTGGGGCTGGCCTTTCCCCAAAAAAAGTTGCCCCAGGGAAGGCAGTGGGGCTGGGGGGCGGGGGGGCCCAGCCCCCGGCCAAGAGTTTTTTCCAGGGTTTTCTTGGGCCCCCTTTGGGGGGGAACTTTGCCAGGGCGGGACCAAACCGGGGGCTTGCTTTGGGGGGGGGGAAATATATATCCCCGGCCGGCCCTCCTTTGGAAACCCTTTCAGGGGGCCCCCAAAAAGGGGTGGAAGGGCGTCCCAAAGGCCTTTTGAACCCCCCAAAAAAAAAGCGAAAGGCCCTTTTTTTCTTTTGGCGGGGGGAAACCCCCCGGCCAAGTTTGTTTCCCAAACAAAGAGGGGGGCGGGGGGACTTTAACGGTGGTTCCCCTGGCCTTCCCCCACCCCGGCCAAGTTCCCCCATTTTCCCTTTGAACCTGTGGGTTCCGGCGGGCCCCCCAAAAAACCCCCTTCCCGGCCCCCGCCGCCCCCCCCCCAACTGGATGGCCCGGGGGGGGGACCCCTGGGGACCCAGGGAAAAGCGCACCGCCATTTGGGCGTCCCCCAGCCGGGCCCCACGGGGCCGCCCCCCCCGGCAAGGAGAAAAACAAAAACCGGGGAAAGGGCCCCCCCTTCCCCCCCCCCACCCCCCCCCGCCAGGAGGCCGAAACCCCCCGCCCCGCCGGCCCGGGGGGGGGGCCCGCCCGGGCCCCTTGCCCCCATTGCTTTTTCCCCGGTTTTTTTTGGGCCCTTTCCCAGGCCGCAAAGTTGGGGGGGGAATCCCCCCCCCGGGAAAGGCATAAAAAACTGGGGGGGTACCCCCAAACCCCCCCCATTTTTTTCCCCCCCCGCCCCCACCCGAAACCCCCCGGTTTCCCGAAAACCCCCCCGGCCCGGGCCCCGGCCCCCCGGGCTTCGGCCCCCCCCCCCCCCCCCGCCCCCGGGCCCGCCGGGCTTTTCCCCCGGTTGCCTTTGGCCCCAAAACTTCCAACCCAAAAACGGGGGGCTTCCCCGGGTGTAGCCCCCCCCGGCCCCCCCCCACGTGGCCCCGTTTTTTTTCCCAGGAAGAAAAGCCTCTGGGAAAAACCCCCTTTTTTCCGGGCCTTTTTTTTTTTTTTCCCCCGCCCGGCCCGTTTTGAAAAACGGGGGTCGGGTACTCAAGTATGGGGTGGAAACCATTTCCCCCAATTCCAAAGCCCCCCCCCCCCAACAGAGGGCCAAAAAATCCCCCAAGAAAAAGGCTCGTTCTTTAAGAATTTTTTTTCCCAGGAATTCAAAATAACCGGAGTGGCTAACGGGAGAAACACGAAAATAAAAGACACACATATGAAGATGCACACCTGGGAAACCTTAGGGGGGGGGGCCCCCTATTTTATCCTTTATTTTTATTATTATAGAGTAAACAAACAACCGGGCGGGGGGCAAAACATCCACAACAGTTTTGTTTTCCCAAAGTGAAAAACTTGTTGACTCATCCCTTGGGAAAAATATATACTAGAAGAAACTGCGGTTGTTCTTCTTTTCCTTTTTTGTCTTCTCAATTATTGCAATCCCCCAAAAAAAACCATTTGGAGGGCTTGTTTCCCTTCCCAAAAGGGCCTGTGGCCCTGGCCCGCCCCCAGGGCCCCCACCCCCCCCCACTTCCCAAAAAAAAATACCGGCCGTCAAAAAGGAAAAAAATTTTTTCTTTCCATTTTTTCTTTTTCCCATCGGAAGAAAAAAAACTGGGGGAAGAATGGTCTTGTCCTTGTCTGGTTCTGATTGATTTATGTCTGTGGTCAGTTTTATTTTTTAAAAGGCCTTGTTATTTTTTGAGATAAAATATTTTTTATGCTTTCAAAAGGTTTTCTTATTCTTATTTTTTCCCCCCAAATTGTTTTCCTACAAAAGGTAAACCAAACGCTTCCGCCCCTTGCAAAAAACCCCCCCCCAAACTTGCTTTTTCCCAAATTTTACAAGAAAAAAAAACTTTTGGGAACCCTTTTTTTTCCCAGGGGGGGGAATGGTTTTTCCAGAGGTTTCCCGTTGGGGGGAAATGGGGGAACGTTTATCCCCAATATTTGAAATATTTTTTTTCTTAACATAAGTTTTTTTTTTGCTCCCTCTTACTGAGGAAACATTGGTTTTCTTTTTTTTAGAAATCTTTTTCCCAAACATTTTGGAAGCCAAAACCAAAAAAAAAAAATGTTTTTTTTCATAAGGTCCCTCCGGTTTGTTCTTTTTAAGGTTAAAAAAAAATTGCTAATTCGTTTTTCTAAAATTCTGTCCACCCCCCAAAAACTTTTTGGTCAAAACGAGAAAATTTAAACCTCGAAAAAAAAGAAACCCAGGGGGGGAAAAACAAAAAAAAAACTGGAAAAATTTAAAATTTTGTAATTATTAGCTTTTTATAAATAACTATTTTGGAAACCCCAAACCTTTTAATTTTACACTTTTTCGAAGAAAATTTTTCTTGCCTATTAGGAATTTTTCTTTATTTTTTGAAAGCAAAAAAAGAAGGGAAAGGACGTAACCCAAAAGGCTAAAGGGTGGAAATGTGGCAACTCCCCCCACTGATTCCGGATGGAAACCATTTTGGAAAAAAGTTTTTTTTAAAAAACAAGGCCAAACCCCTGGAGTTTTGGTTTTTGGGATGGGTAACACGGGAAAAGCCCCATCGTTTTCCTGCCAGGGGCCCCACCGGGTCCCCCCCCCCCCAAAAATGGGTCCAAACCCACTGGACTTTTTTTTGAAAAAAGCCCCCCCACTAAAAAACTTAACTTGGAAACCATAACCCCCCCCAAAAAATTCTTTCCTTTCCCCCAGGTTTTTGTTTTTTACCCTATTTTCCTTAAATTCCCCCTGGCGTAAAAAACTTTAAGTGACGGAAAACCAGTGTAAACTTTTTGAAAGAAGCTGTTCATTTTTTCCAAAATAAAAATTTCAAAGTTTTTCTTGAAAAAACCATTTCCCCCCACGCCCCCTTGAAAAAAGGGAAAACCCCCCTTTTTCCCTTGTTTAAAAACAAACAAAAAAGGGGAAAACAAAAAAAAAAAAAGGGGATTTTGGGGGACTAAAATTTTTTCCAATTTAAGGATGGTTCCTGGGCCCACCATCCTAAAAACAATTTGAAAACTAAAAGAAAAGCAATTTTTTTGTTATTTTTTTTTGTTTTCTGTGGAATTCCTTTGGGGGGGTTTTGTGTGGTGTGTGTTGTGTTGTGTTTGGTTTTGGTTTGTGTAGTTTTGCGTTTGCCGGCCGGAGGGAAGGGCCTACTTTAATCCAACTGAAATAAGGTTTATTTTTTTTTTCCCAACCAAATTCTGTTCGGAATTGCCCCCCCCAATAAAAAGTCAAAAGTTTTCTTTTTGGTTTGGGGCTTTGAAGGGAACAAAAACTGGTATGACTGTTTTATTTAAAAAAAAAAAAAGTATGCCTTGTTGGGCATTGGGGAAACAAAAAATTTCTCTCTGGCATCATTTTCGGAAGTGGGTGCGGAAAAAAATAAAAACACCGTCTTTTCTTTTTTTTTTTTCTTTTTCCCCCAAGTGCAAGTTTTTGAGGAAATTGGCCCTTGCAGAAGCCCAAAAGAAAACAATTGGGTAAAAAACCAAAATGGATTCAAAGGAAGTTTAGGGCAAAAAAGTGGGGACCCCCAGAAAAAGGAATTTTTTTGGCCTAAAGGGGGGGCACAAAGGTTTTTTCCTTGAAAAACGAGGGTGAAACCCCTTTGGCCTTTATGCCTTTAAAATTGAGATTTTTAAAAGTTTTCCTTTTACCCGTTTTTCTTATATTCCGTTTTTTTAAAATCCTTCTTTTCTAGTGGAACCCCTTAGGAAAAAAAAAACAGAAAATTCCTTTTTAGCTTTTTTTGGGGGCTTAAAAAGTGGAGAAAAGTATTTGCTTTCACGTTTGGGGACAACCTTGTGTTGATTCCTACCTGGGGGAAACTTTTTTGTTTTTCTAAAACCCCTTTTGACTTTTAATTTTAATGCCCAACTGTGCTTTTTGCGGCTTCTTTGCGCTGGGGCTCTTTGCTTTGCTTTTGCTGCTTGCCGGAAAAGTCGGGTTTTCAGTTCGTTTGTCCGATGGTTGTTGTACCCCCCATGGGGAACGGGCAAGGGGCCCCCCACCAAGGCCCCCCGCCTAGGTTTCCCCCCTTTTTGGGTTTCTCCCCCAGGCAAGAACCCCCAACTGGTAAGTTGGGTTTTGTTGCCATTGGTCCCCCTCCTTTTCCCCCCCAATTGCCATTTGGAAAATTAATTGTGAAAAGTTTGGAAAAAAAAAGTCCGGCTCCGGTCCCCGACCTTATTTTTCTTGAAACAAAGGCCGGGGAAAAAAAAAAAACCCCCATGGTGGATCTTTTTGCCCAAAAAGGCCCTTACCCCAGGGGGCTTTCTTTCCGGCCATTGAAGAATCTTTTTCCATGCCCAAAAGCGTGAGACTTTGGGAGTGGGGTGCCCACTTTGGGCCTTTCCTTGTTTTTCCCCCATCATCTCTTCATCCTTCCCCAAAATACTTCAAAAGGCCCTTGCCCTAAAATTTTTCCCAATTTTTAACTTTTTTTCTAAAGCGGGGCCACCTTTGGGATTGCCCAATTTGGGCCCCCCAAAAACCCCAACCCCCCCTTAAGGCAAAAGCCCCCCAAGTAAAAGAAACAAACCCAACCTTTTTGTACCAAAAAAACAGGAGTTTTTTCCACGGGGTTAAGGGGGAAAAACCCCCCAAAAGGTGACTTAACAAAGCTCCCCCACCCCAAACCAAGGGGAATTCTTTGCAAAAAAGATTTTCCCAACAAAAAGAGGTTTTTTCCAAGCAAAAGAATTGGGGAGAAACTGGCCAAGTTTCAGATTTCCCTTAGCAAACTTTTTTCCAAGGCGGGAAAGAAAGGGCCAAAGGCCAAAAAAAAGGACCCCCCAGCGCCAATAGTCCAAAAAAAAACCATTTTCCAATGTTTAACCCCAAAACAAAAAAAAATAAAATAAAACCGGGACATGGAAGTTTTTTTCCCCTGGAAAAAACCAACCCACCGGGTGGGGGAACTGAGGTTTTAAGTGAGCAGTTTAACCAATTTTTTGTATGTTCCCAAAGGGGAATAACTCTTTAAAAGTAATTACTTTCTTAAAATTAGCATGAGGGAGAAAAAAACAAGGGAGAAGGGAAAAAAAAACTTTACTTTTGTTTTGGTTTTTCAAAGTCGGCTTCGGAAAGCCCCTTTTGGAAACCGAACCTGAATGGCCAGGAGGAGCGGGTCTAGGGCGGAGAAGGGGAAATTTCACCCAATCTTTTTTAACCCAAATTTCGGCTTTTGAAGGGGACCCAAAAAAAAAAACATTTTCCTAAAAGGCGGGAATAAAAAAAAACCGGGCAAATTGCCTTTAAAGGGCTTCCCAAAGTTTTTTTTTTTCTGGAAAAAATTTTTTTCTTACCAACAAAATTCCCGGAGATTTTGGGCCTTTTCCTAGGGTGGGAAATTTTTTTCTTAAGACAAAAAAAAAAGAAAAAAAAAAACCCATTCCATGGCAAAAAAAAAAGGGAACCAAGTCCTGCACCCTGTTCTGTTTGCCACATAGGTTTTGCCCCCCCCCAATTCCCCCCCCCCCACCCACAAAGGGCCCCAAGCGGCAATTTTTCCCCCAAGTGGACCTTCCTAAAGGCCTTCGGCCCCCCAAAAAAAAAACTGACCAAGGGGGCCACCCCTCCTGGGGCTTTTCTTTCCTTGTTTTTCCCCTTTTTCCAATTTTTTTCGGGGGAAAAATTTTTCTTTCTAAAAAAAAAAAAAAAAAAAAAAAGAAAAAACCCAAAAAAAAGCAAATTTATAAAAAAAAAAAAAAAAAAACAAAAAAACCCCGCCCAACAAATTTTTTCTTTCTTTGTACAAATTTGCCAACCAGTTTATATGAGAGTGCTTCACAAACAACCAAACCAGCCGTGCTCTCTCCAAATATCTGAAAAAAAAAAAGGGACCCTTAAAAAATTTTTGGCAAAAAAAAAACCTTGGAAAAGGCTTGGGTTTTTTTTGGTTTTGGTTTGGTTTTTTTTTTGTTTGAAAAATCAAAAATAAAACCCCCCAAACCCCCCCACATTTTTTTTTTTCATTTAAAAAAAAATTTTTTTACCCCCCCCCCCACCTCTTCTAAAATTTTTATTCGCGTTTTCCCCCCAAACAACCCCCAAAAACTTTACCGCCAAACCCAAACGGGTCCCCCATGGGGAAAGCCCCCCTCAAAGCAACAGGGCCAAACAGAAAGATTATTTGGCTTTTGCCATTTGAAAGGGCCAAAAAAGCAGGGTTTTATTTGCCCCTTGTCCTTTTTCAAACCCTTGTTTGCTTGGGGCCGGCCCCGGGCCCCCCCAAAACCCCCCCGGGTTTTGAAAAAAAAAACCCATTTGGCAAAACCTGTACTTTAAAAAGTTTTTCCTTAGGGTTGCGGGGCCAAATTTTTTCTGGGGAAAAACCCCCTATTTTTTCCCCTTTCCCAATTTTTTTTCCCCAGGATGGGGGTTTTTTTCAATCTCCCGGCTGGGCCTTTTTCCCCAAAAAAAAATGGCCAAGGGAAAAAAAAAAGCCCAGGGGCTGTGGGCCCAAGCCGGCCCAGGAGTTTTCAGGGTTTTTTTTTCTGCCTTGGACTTGCCCCCAGGCGGGAAAAACCCAAACTCGCTGGCCTTTGAAAAACCCGCCCCGCGGGGCTTTTTCTGAAAACCTTTTCAAGCCAAGGGGTGGAGCGTTTTCCAAGGCCCTTGAGGGCCCCCCAAAAAAGGGGCGAAAAAGGCCCCCTTTTTTCTGCGGGACCCCGGGCCCAGGTTTGTTGGCCAAAAACCCCAGAGGGCGGGGGACTAACGTTGTTTTCCCCCTTGGCCCCCCCAACCCCCCCCGCAGGTCCCCAATTTCCGCTGGAAAAAAACCTTTTGGGGTCCCCCCCGCAAAAACCCCCCTTTTTTTCCCCCGGGGGGCCGCCGGGGGGGGCCCAGAAAAAACTGGAATGTCCAACCCTTTTTTGGGAAACCCCCCAGGGGGAAGCCGGCACCGGCAAGTTGGGCGTTTTCCCCAAGCCCGGCCCCCAACGGGCGGGAAAACCCCCCTAGAAGACAAAACCGGGGGAAAGGCCCTTTTTCCCCCCCCAACCCCCCCCCCGGGGCCAAGGGGGAAACCGGAAAAAAAACCCCCCCGCCCCCGGCCGGGGCCCCGCCCCCCCCGGCCCCCCCCCGGCCCCCCCTTCTGCCCCCCATGCTTTTTTCCCCGTTGCCTTTCCCAAACCCCAAGGTTTTGGGGAATTTTTTTTCCCCCCCGGAAAAAAGCAATAACAAAACTGGGAACCCCCCACCCCCCCCCCATTCCCCCCCGCCACCGGGAACCCGTTTTTTTTCCCGGAAAAAAACCCCGGGCCGGGGGCCCCCGGCCCGGCTTTTTTCCGCCCCCGGGCCCCCCCGGCGCCTCCCGGTCTTTGCCGGCTGCCCCAAAAACCCCCTTCACCCCCCCCAACCCGGCTTCCCCGTTGAGCCCCCCCCCCCCACCCGGCCCCGGTTTTTTTCCCAAAGAAGAAGGGGGGCCTTTTTTTTTCGTGGGGGAAAACCTCCCCCGCTTCCCCCCCGCCGGCCCGGGTGAAAAAAACCGAGAAAAACCAAAATTTTCCCCACCCCCCCCCCCAAGGGGGGGGCCCAAAAAAAACCAAGCAAATTCCCAAGAGTTTTCTAAGAATTTCAGGGATTCCAAAACGACTAACGGAAAAAAAGGAAAAAAAAAACCGGGAAACCTTGAAAAAAACCTAGGGGAGGGCCATATATTCTATGGAAAAAACCGGGAACCCCCAAAAAAGGTTTTTGGTTTCCCAAAAGAAACCTTGGATTCCCCTTTTGGGAAAAAAAAAAAAACTTCGTAAAACTTTTTCCTTTTTTTTTTTCATTGGGGCCCCAATTTTCCCAAAAAACCATTTTTTTGGAGCTCCTTCCCAAAAAAAGGCCCTGCCCTTTTTTGGCCCTGGCCCCCTCCGGGCCCCCAAAAACAGCCCCCCCCCAACCCCTCCCCACTCCCCAGAAAAAAAAAAACGGCTTTTCCAAAAGGGAAAAATCTTGTCCATCCCTCCAGGCGAAAAAAAACTTGGAATTCTGTTTACTTTTCTTTTTCGGAATTGATGTCTTTTTGTCCATGTTGAAATAAGCCTTTGATTTTTTTTATGAAATATGGGTTTTTTCAAGTTTTCCTTAAGTTTTCCTATTTCTTCAAAATGGTCCTCAAAACAGGCAGCCCTTGGGCAAAACCCCAAAACTTGCTTTCCAAAATACCCCAACAAAAAACTTGACCTCAGAAAGTCCAGAAAGCTGAAAAGTCCCCGTTTTTTTGAACCTGGGAAACTAGTTTTTCCCAAATATGAAATATTTTTCTTTTATAGTTTTTTGTTTTTTTTCTGTCCTCTACTGTAACAATGCTAAGAGTTTCATCAAAATCTGATGAAATCAACAAATTTTTTTCATCAAGCCTTCCCGTTATTTCTAAGGTAAAATTTGGGCTATATCGTTCCTACGTCACAAGGGCTTGTTTTTTTCAAACGAGGAAGAAAATACCTCGAAAAAGAAAACACAAAACAAAAAACGAAAAAATAATTTTGTTATATTGAGCTTTAGAAAAACTTATGAAAAAAACCCCCCAAAAACCCACTTCGGAAATAAATTTTTTTTTCTGCCTTATGAAGTTTTCTTATGGAAAGCGAGGGAAGAAGGGAACGACAAAGCTAGATGTTGATTGCAATCCCACTGATTCGATTGACATGATTTTGAGCAACCCCTGGAGTTTTGATGACACGGAAAAGCCCAGCTTCCTGGCACACGGGTCCCAAAGATCAGAACCCGACTTGACCACAAAAACTGAAAACTGAAACATACAATCGTTCTTTTCCAGTTTGGTTACCCGATTCTATCCTGTCTAAAACTAAGTACACAGTTTACTGAAAAGTGTTCATTTCCAAAATAATTCAAGCTTAAACAATTCACGCCTTGAAAGAAAACCTCCCTTTTACACAGAAACAAAAGAATTTTTGACTATCCAAAGAGTCTGCACCATCCTGACATGTAACGTAAGAACAAAATTTTTTTTTGTTTGTTTTCTGTTCTGACTTGTTGTGTTTGTTGTGTTGCGTGCGTGCGGGGAGGGGCTTAACATCACTAAGATAGTATGTTCCCGACACAAAAATCTTCGAATGCCAATATAAAAATCATTCTTGGTCTTGAAGGAAAATGTATACTGGTATTAAAGAAGTAGTGGCAAATAAATCGGCTTTTCAAGAGAAAATCGACGTCTTCTTTCTCCATGCAGTTAGGATGGAGAAGGCAAAAGGAATGTACCGAAATATTGGTCAAGAGTTAGTGAAATTGACCCCCAGAAAAGATTTCCTAGCCCACAATGTTTCTTGGAGGTAAACTCCTTGCTAAGATTTAAAGTTTCTTTTACCTCTTCCTTGTGATATCTCTTCTAGTTGGACCTAGAACAGAAAAAAAATTTTGTTAGCTTTTGGGCTTTAGAAAAAAAAGGTTTTGGAAGAAATGGCTTTTCACCGGGATTGTTATTCCTTAACCCTAAACTGTTCCTAAAACCCTTTTGATAATATACTGCTTTTCTTTTTGCTT
>NW_020191470.1:0-17513 GCF_002263795.3 Bos taurus
GAAGTGGGAGGCATGTAAAATAAGTCTTCAGGGAATCAGAAGGCGGAGAGAATAAGACACAGAGTTCCTGCTCCTTCACATGAGACGACTGCTAATGATACACGTCGACAGGCAGATCCTTGAGAACCTATAGAGGGCCTTTCCCTCACACCACAAACCTGGTGTGTCAGGAGGCTTTCCAAGGACCATTTCGTGAGGTCCAAGGTTGAAACTAGGTACAACCAGGGTTGAATGCAGGAAGAATTTCGGCAGGGAAATAGCATTCTGGAAGGCTATGTGCACCAGGGAAACTTAGGACACTCTCCACGACGAAAATGCCCTATGGGATGAAGCCAAAGAGTGCAGACGGAGCATTCCAGGCAAACGACATCAACAGAAGAACTGTGAGGAGCAAGCCAGCGGCCAACGTGGTCGTACGTTCAATATGCTGGGAAATACGAAAGCCTTGGAGCAAGGGAAGGTGACAGCATTGCATCTGCATTTCCAAAAGGTGCATCTTGCTTCCACAATCACTAGATCTGGAGAGGCTAACTCCAAACTCCCAAGGCAGGCGGACCACTCACATGAGTCCGATGGCCTCACTGCATGTCTATCAATAACCAGTGCTGGAGAAGATGTTGAGCAAAAGGAACTCTCCTCCACGGTGAGCTAGGATGGGCGTGAGAGGCCGGTATGCGAAAAAGATTATGGAAGGTTCCGCGAGGACTAAAGTGGAAGATAGATATCGGTCAGCCAGTCCGACTCCCAGCATAAGATACACCCCCGAGTATAGATGGAACGAAGATAGATGCCCCAGTTTGGGCACATCTATCGTGCGTGGCGCCGCGCACTTGCCATGCGTCGAATGGCCTGCGAGGCAGGAGGGTGGGGGCGTGGCGTCTGGCTTGAGTCCGGTGCAAGCCCCGGGATTCGCTGAGGCAAGCAAAGGAGCCCCCAGATGGAGACGGGACTGCCGTCGCTCGGGTGTACCGGAAGCCGAATCGCGAACCTGCCGGAGGGCTCGCGAGGCCGCGTGGAGCAACCCAGGTCTGCAGCGGGAGTCGGTAGCCCCGGCCAGCCGCTCCCCGCCGGCCCGGGCACGGGCTGGGGCTGCGGGGGATGCTCAAGCAATCGGAAGCACGCGGCGCGGGGGCCTAAAGGACACTCTTCGTAGGCACCGAAAAAGCCTCGACACCCGGTTCCCCAGGTGGTCTCCCTCAAGATCTAACCAGGCCGACCCTGCTCTAGCTTCCGAGATCAGACGAGATCGGGCCGCCTCTCAAGGCTCGGATAGGGCCGTGAAGCGAGGGGCGGTTGGACTTGGCCGGCCTAAGAGCCTTGCGCTTCGCCTCCTTTCGCTCTGCCCTGCAGGTCGGGCCAACGGCGCAGACCTCTCGCTCGCGGGCGCTTGTACTTGAGCGCCACGATCGCGACCGGACTCCACGCCTGCTGGACGCCGGCCCGCCCCCCGAACCACTGCCCAACCCAGAGCAGACAGCGCCTGGCCGGGCACCGGGGGCCGAGGGGCTTCCAGGACCCCCCATTGATCTGGGAGGGCCTGCGTGCAGTGCGGCGCGCGGGGCCTGGGGCTGGCTGAGGGTGTGGAGGTCTCGGGCCCCTCTCCACCCCCGGCCACTCCAGACCTGGCCGCGCTCACGCTCGAGCGGGCCTCCCCCCGATCCCATCTCGCTGCTCAGCGCCGCGCGGCCCCGAGGTGTCGGTCCTTCGGCGCCGCCGCTCCCAACCCCCGCGGCCCAGGGCCTCTGAACCTCCTGCGGGCCTAGCGCAGCAGAAACTTGAGCGCCCCAAATTGCCCGGCACCTGCTCCGGTGCCCAAACCCAGCGAGAAGCCAAAGGGAGGCGGCGGTCGACCGGGAGCGCCTCAGCCCCTCCCTTCGCACTACCGAGGCCCCCCCTTTGACCCCCACGCCAAGCCCTCGACCTTCCTGAAGAGAGCAAGACGAGCCACAGGCAGGCACACAGACAGACACACAGACACTCGCACGCACCCACGCCAGGGAGACAGCTGGGCCTGCGCAAAGCTCCTCAGCCAGAACCAGAGCGCTGGAGAGGCACGCGGCAAGAACGAACGAGCGCCGGCGCTGGCTGTC
The DNA here is from genome assembly GCF_002263795.3 of Bos taurus. Lineage (NCBI taxonomy): Eukaryota > Metazoa > Chordata > Mammalia > Artiodactyla > Bovidae > Bos > Bos taurus. Next base: position 2,091 of record NW_020191470.1, read on the forward strand.
AGGAGATACAGAGGCAGAAATCACATGAAGATTCCGAGAAAAACTCCAGGACAGACTCCAAGACGCAAGAAGGACGATACAACACCACACCACACACACACGCACACACACACACACTTGAGTGTGGTCTTGGAATACTTTGTTCGTAGTTGCTGGGTTGCAGCCAACTTTATACAACCCATGGACTGCGGCCGCACTCATCAGGGCTGCCCGCGGCCCGAGGACCGTGGGCTCGCGGTTCCATTCTCCTACGAGCCAATCTCCGGCAGGGACATCCCCAACCCACTCGCGGTGCGTTCTTTCGTCTTCCTCCGATTATCCCTTGCCCCATCTGAACCAGGGACATTGCTAATCTCCCCTAGGCAACATACAAGATAGAGCTCGTGTTCTACTAAATGAAAGATGATTTTCAAAACAGAAGCTGTCCTTTGTTGGTATCTGTGAATCTTTATGTAGTTCTTCGTTGATTTTTACTGTATAAGGCTAGTGAACAAGGCAAGAGAGGAAACCCAGAATTGAAAAGCAATGGACGTTTTGAAGAAACATGTGCAGGTGAAGCTCTCTCCTTTTTTGAGAGATGGTTAATCAAAATCTTGATACAACCATATGACTTTTGTGCACTTTCTTTCAAATCTCCATGACGACTAAGGTGCCAGGAAGAAGAGGAGTAGAGGGCAGACAAAAAGAGCAACCTTTCCCCTTGTGCAATCTCAACCAGCTGCTTATCCTTCATCTCAAGGACTATCATCTGGCGCTCTCTCTGGTTGTCTGATTCTTGTTTCGGGGACGTCTTCTCGTCCACAAGGCTGTCAACAGTGGGGTGGGGGGTCGTGTGGGGGGTGGGAGCCCTTCTTTCCATTCCACATGAGACCAGTGGACAATCCAGGCCTGCCCACTGCATTGAGTGTGCAGCAACAATATCAACGGTAATGCCGGTGACACATGCGTATTCTGGAATCCACTCCGTTGACTACTGACTGTGTGTGGTGGTGGTCTGGAACCTAGACCTGGAAGCTTTCTGGATGATTGCAAATGACACCAAAGTCTGAGGACGATGGAGATGCCGGGGTCCTGCCCCGCGCTGATCCAGGGATTCGAAGCGGGGACGGTTGGCGGCGACCTATTTATTTATTTAAATATTTTATCAAAGATATAAGAGTAATAGGATGAGGATAGCTCAGTAGGAAAATCAGTGGAGAAAAGAGGCTGAGTGGCTTGGTTTACGCGGAGACCAATAAAACTTCAAACAAGAAGTTTGCACCACTTACGTAGGCCGCAGGCTCCTTCCGTTCTCCCGAAGGAGAGGAACACTGAGGCCTCCCCGGTCGGATCTTAGAAGCCCAGGCATAATTAGTAAGCATGGTGGGTTCCGCGCTCCAGATGGAGACTCAACCAGAGTGAGAGAGAGAAGCGACATGGGGAGACCAGTATTTTGAGAAACTGATCCAATTCTTTATTCCATGGTCTACTTTTATACACTGAGATGTTATGCAAAAGTCACATGGGGACAGCAGTCCTGACTTCATTAAAGTCAGGTGCTTCACACAAATGTATACAGAGTCTTAGGGTGTTACATCATCTTCTGGCCAGGGGCCCTGCTGACAATTTACGACCCTCTCCTTGTACAGCGGTCAGTCAATCAGGACACTTATTTCTCCAGGGCTGATTATTCTCAAAACAGACGCCACCCAAATAAAGTTACATTCCTACAGGGTGAGGGTGTAGTGGGTTTTAGTTAAGGAAAGAATTTACTTAGCCTAAGGTCTAACGTGATATATCAAAGGTTAATTCTATATATTCATTAATGTGTGTAAGGGCAGGGATATGGAGACTTAGCAACAAACATTGCTCAACAAATGAAAAACCCCTTCACCAACACAATTTCTAATTAGCCCAATATACTTATACTAATGTTTTCTAACTTTTCTAAGGAACTGTTTTTAGAAGGTTTAAAGCATCTCCTCTCACGGTTGGGAGCCTGTGAGCGATCACATGTGCCGACAAGCCTGTCAGGCAGGCCAGAGAACCTTCAGAGGAGTTTGTAGGTTAAAACACTCTTATCACGCCCAGAATTATTATAAACTGGAGCTCTAGTTAACTCCTTCTCTCCAAAAGAGGTGGTGGGGGACAGCCCCCCGTAAAGTCAGAGGTTAGGTGAGCACAAAGTAGTAAAGTAGCAGGCCTCTGGTTATGGGGGTAGATGCTCGAGGATTTCCAGGGGACTCCTGAGGCTCGATCCCGGGTATGTCGAGCTCCCTTCCTCATGACCTTTGCCATGGGCGGAGTACCTCACTCTGGCCCCAACAGAAGATCTTCACATTTCTGCAAGAGCCACACACCTCCAGAAGGAACCAAAGACTTGCCTGAAATGGTCAAGGTATAAGTCTTGGCACTCAACGTTGGAAGGCTCACCTTTGCTATGGAAGTCAAACGATCTTTCTTTGAAGTGAAAATGGAGCATACTGAACGTTCACATGCTTCTAGAGCATTTGAAAAGCCCTAACTTGTAGAAATCTGCTGTAGACAGTTCCTTGAAAGCAAGAACCTCAGTCGTGGATCATGTCTTCATGCTTAGATTGTGCCTCGAATATAGTGTACACATCAACCCAGGAAGGAAAGAATTGACTCGCCAAATATACACAGAGATCAAAAGTGCCGAGCCAAGTGACCCCTTGAGGCTCCAAGCAGCTTTTCTCGTCTTTCACACACTAAGTAAATACTGAGCACCTACGATGAGCTAGGAGGCATGTAATAAGTTTCAGGAATAGAAGGCGGAGAGAAGAAGAACACAGAGTTCCTGCTTTCACTGAGAGACTCTAATGATACATGACAGGCAGATCCTTTGAGAACCTATAGAGGGGCTCTTCCCTCACCACAAAACCTGGTGTCAGGGAAGGCTTTATCACAGGAGCACATTTCGTTGACGGTCCATAGGTTGAACCTAGGTAAACCAGGGTTGAGATGCAGGAGAATTTCAGCAGGGAAAATAGCATCTTGGAAGGGCTATGTGACCAGGGAAACTTAGGACATTCAAGAAACGAAAAAGGCCTATGGATGGAAGCCAAAGAGTTGCAGAGGGCATTCCAGGCAAAAGACATCAAGAAGACCGTGAGGAGCAAGCCTGACAGGAAGTGGTCGTATCTTCAATATGCTGGGAAAATACGAGAGCCCTTTGGAGCAGGCGCAGGTGACAGCAATTGCATCTGCATTTCCAACAAGGTCATCTTGCTCACATCACTAATGATTGGAGAGGCTCAGACTCCCAACCTCCAAGGAGGGACCACTTCACATGAGTCCGATTCGGCGCTCACTGCCATGTCTTGTCACTAGCCAAAGATGCCGGAGATGTGGAGCAAAGGGACTCTCCTCCACGGCTGAGTAGGACTGGGCGTGGGTAGAGCGCCGGTATGGAAAACGATTATGGAGGTTCCACGAAGGAACTAAATTGGAAGTAGCATTATGGTTCAGCAGTCCGACTCCCAGGCATAGATCCACCCACAGTATAATTGAACAAGATAGATGCCCCGTTTGGGCACATCTATCTCGTGCCGTCGCGCCGCACATGCCGCATGCGGCGCATGCCTGCGAGGCAGGGGGTGGCGGGGGGTGCTGGGGATCTGCCTGAGTCGGTGCAACCGCCCCGGGATTGCTGCAGGCAAGCCAAAGGAGCCCCAGATGGCAGGACGGGCACTGCCGCGTCGTCGGTGTCCTGGAAGCCGAATGCGATGCGGGGGGCTCGCAGGCCGCGCTGGAGGCAACCCACGGTCTGCAGCGCGAGTCGCGGCGCCCCGGCCACGCCGCTCCCCGCGGCCCGGGAGGGGCTGGGCATGCGGAAGGGATCAAGAAGCGGGACGCAGTCGCGGGGGCTAAAGGACCTCCTTCTGGTAGGCCAAAAAGCCCTCGAACGCAACCCGGGATTCCCAGGTGGTTCTCCATCCAGATCCTAAACAGGGCCCGACGCTGCTTAGCTTCGAGATCCAGACGAGACTCGGGCGCCTTGTACAGGCTGATTAGGGCCTGAGACGGGTGGCGGTTGGCTCGGGCCCTAAGAGCCTGTGCGCTTTCGCCTCCCTGTTCGCTCTGCCCATGCAGGTCGGGCCAACGGGCCTACCACTCTAGCTCGCGGGGCGTGCCATGTACTTGAGCCGCACGATCCGCCGACTGACCTCCAGCCTGCTGACGCCCGGCCCGCCCCCCGAACACCCCAACACCAGAGCAGCAGCGCCTGGCCGGCCCGGGGGGCCCGAGGGCTTCCCAGGACCCCCATTGAACTGAGGAGGGCGTGCGTGCGTTAGCGTGCGCCGTCGGGCCTGGTGGAGTGCGTGAGGGGTGTGGGGGGTCTTCATGGCGCCCTCCCACCGCGGCACTCCAGACCGGCGCGCGCTCGCTTGAGCCGGGGCCTCCCCCCGTTGCCCATGCGCTGCTCAGGCCCGCAGCGGCCCGGAGGTGTCGGTCTTCGGCGCCGGCCGCCTCCCCAACCCCCGCGGCAGGGGCCTCTGACTCCTGCGGCCTAGGCTGCAGCGAAACTTGAGCGCCCCAACTTGCGCGCACCTGTCCGGTGCCAAAACCCACCAGAAGCCAGGAAGGCGCGGTCGACGCGGAGCGCCTCAGCCCCTCCACTTCGCAACTTTACCGAGGGCCCCCCCTTTGCCCCCACGCCAAGCCTCGACCTTCCTGAAGAGCAGACGAGCCACAGGCAGGCACAAGAGACATCAGACAGACACACAGACACTCGCACGCACCCGCCAGGGAAGACAGCTGGCTGCGCAAGTCCTCAGCCAGACGCAGAGCGCCTGGAGAGAGGCCGGGGCCAGACGAGACGCGCCGGCGGCTGGCTGTCAGGAGATACAGAGGCAGAATACATGAATTCCAGACAGGACTACCAAGACGGCAAGAGGAAGTATACAGAACACGCACACACACACACACACACACGACACACACACACTTGAGTGTGGTCTTTGGAATTACTTCTGTTCGTCAGTTGCTGGATGAGCTCCAACTTTGATACGACCATGGACTGCGGGCCCATCAGGCTCTCTGTCCTTGGCATTTTCCAGGCGAGGATACTGGAGTGGGTTGCCATTTACCTTTCTACGGGAGAAGCATACTTTCCGGACCAGGGGATCGAACCCTATCTCCTGGGGGGGGGATACCTGTACCATCTGATCCGGACATTGCTAATTCCCTATAGGCAAATAGCAAAGAATTGAGCTCGTGTTACTACTAAATGAAAGATGATTTCAGAACAACAGAAAGCCTGTCCTTTTTGGTAATCTGTGAATCTTTATTGTAGTTCTTCTAGTTGATTTTTACTATTAAGGCTAAGTGAAAAGGCAGAGAGAAACCTAAATCGAAAAACGCATATGGACGGTTTTGAAGAAACATGTCTGCAGAGTTGTAAGACTCTCTTACTAATTTTGAGAAGATGGTTAAATTCAAAATCGACATTGATACAAAACCAAGTATGACTTTTGTGCACTTTAATATTCAACTAATCTCATGACGAAGCCCTAAGGGTGATCAGGAAGAAGAGGAGTAGAGGGGCAGACAAAAAACAGAGCTAACCTTTCCCCTTAGGTGCCATCGTCAACAGAACTGCTTAGATTCTTTCATCTCAAGGACTACTAATCTGGGCTTCTTATATGCTGTTGGTTCTGGATAGGTACTATGCTGTCGGGGACTTGTTTGCTCGTTTCGACAAGGCTGTCGGAACAGCTTGTGGGGTACTGTGGTGGGAAGATCGCGCTTCATTCCATTGCAGGACGATAGAGACCTGAGGCAATCGCACAGGCGCGCTGCCCATCTGCATTTCGAGTGGTGCAAGCAATGCAAGAACACTCACATCGGTATCGCCAGGTTGAACAATAGCTCGAATAGTTCCTGGAATCATAGGGCACATCACCCGATATGTACATAACTGACTGTGTTGGTTGTGGGTGGTTAACCTGAGAGACTTCTAGAACCTGGAAATAGCTTAATATTCACTGGAAATGATGGAATAAAAGCTAATTAATAAGCATTCATCAAAAGTCATGTAGGAACAGGAGTGATGGAAGTTAGCACATAAGCAGAGTCACCTACAACTGCGTTGGCCTGAATACAGGGTAATTAACCTGAATTTTGCTTCGAGTGATTGAGATAGAATAGATGTACCTATTCAATTATCTTATAAAATATATCTTTATATTAATTAGATATAAAGAATGTAAGTTAGCATGAGCCATGATATTGCGGTCCAAGATAGGTAATTGTTACGTTGTAGAAAAGAGGAACATGAGTGGCGTTATGGTTAATAACGCGGAAGAGAGAAAGGTCAATATACTTACAAAAGCCATACACTAAGATTATTATGCACACCATCTTATAACGTACAAGAGCGGCAGGTCGTCTTTCCGTATCATTCATCCGAAGGAGGAGACACTCGAGCGCCTCCTCCGGATCGAGAGTCGTTCTACAGAGCCCAGACAATCACATCAGTGGAAGATATGGACATGGTAAGGGTTCCAGCGCTCTCAGAATGGTAGACTTAAATTTTACATTAGAAGGAATAAATTTCCAAAGGGCCAAGAGTGAACATAAGAGATGAGCGCCATTGGGTGAGACCAGTATTTATAGAGAAGATACAGCAATGTGAACTATTTTATTCATATCGGCATTGTCATTAATCGTTTCTATAACGAGCTTGAAAGGTATCTTAGAATTATGGGCAAAACGTAATCAATAGGGGAACTTAGCATAGTAATACTCATTAAAGATAAGTGTGCTTCACACAAATGTTATATCAGAGGTCTGGGAGGGTGTCTAGACATCATGCGTTCTGAGCCAGGGGTGCCCCTGCTTTGACAGAGTTTCGTACGTACCCTCTCCTTGTGACAGCGGTCAGCCTAACTGGTTATATATCACATGCGACGCTTATGGTATCTCATCTCAGGGCTGAAATTATTCTCAAAATCAGGGACAGCCACCCCGACAATAATAAAATAGTCTAACATTTCCTACAGGTGAGGGTGTAAGGTGGGTTTTGTGATGTTATTAAGGAAAGATTTACTTAGTCCTAGGTTCTCAACTTGTTGCCTCGTTGGGTTCAGGGATAGGTAAATGGAGTTTAATTCTATAGTATCGATTTAAGTGTGGATAAGGGCAGAGTGGACGAAGTTAGGGAGAACTGTGGCCTTCACGAGAAAGTGGGACAAAAACCCTTTCATACGGGAGGAGACACAAGGCCTTTCTAATTCAGCGCGATTATACTCTACTATAACTATATGTTTCTTCTAGACGTATTTCAAGGGAACCGCTGGGTACTCTTGAGCAGAGAGGCGGGTATTTGAGAAAGCAATGCTTGCTGCCGCTCGACGGTTTGGTGTCGAGGCTGTGAGCGATAACATGGGCGGACAAGCCTGTCAGGCAGGCCAAGAGAACCTTCAGAGAGTTTGTAGGTTAAAACACTCTTATCCCGCAGAATGTATATATAACTAGGAGCTCTAATGTTCACACTGGTGACCACAAAAGAGGTGGTTGGGGCGGGACAAGCGCCCCGGTAAATGAAATGAGGTGTAGATGAGCACAAAGTCTATAACAGGTAGGGCGCTAGGGCTCTTGGTTCATTGGGCGGTAGATGCCGAGGATTTCCAGGGGACTCCTGAGGCTCGACTCACGCCTTTTGCGTATGTTCGAGCCACTCCTTCACAATCGAATTGTACTTTGCCTAATGAGGCGGAGTACTTTCACTCAATGGCACACCACACAACAGAAAAGATCATCACAATATCTCTGACAATAACGTTTTAGCGTACAACGACACTCCCAGAAGAAACCAATACAAGAGACTTAGCATCTGAAAATACCTGGTTCGAAGGATGATGAGGAGTTTTTTTGGACGGTCTAAGTCGGACCTAGAGAAGGTCATCCAACATTTTTGCTTAATGGAAGTCAAAATGTTGTATATTAATTTCTATCTGGAAAATATAGAGATCATGCGCATACTGAAGTTCAACATGGCTTCTAAGAGCATTTGAAAAAGCCTAAACTTTTGAAGGTATACCTGCTAGGTGCCTTATTTCAGTGTTACCTATGAAAAAGCACAAAAAAACCAATACTAAGAGATAGAAAAGATATGATGCTTCATGCATTTCATGTTACGTGGAGCCTATCGCACTATATAAGTTGTAGACACACCCAATCAGAAACATAAATTTCAACGCAGAAAGGAGGAAAATGTGATCTACGACTAAATAATATTAGAGTATTCATAGAATCAAATAAAAGTGACAAAGCCACAGGAGTGACCTCGCTTTGAAGGCTTTTGTCTATCAAAGTAAAGGACTTCGCTTCTTCCTCTATTGTCTTCACACTGACTAAAGTATGATAATTATATTTAGACTGCGACTCCACCATTCAGGAGTGTATGCCTATTTAGAGAGAGCGCTACCTCGTCCACTATTTAAGAGGGATATAAATCTTGAGAGTGAATCAAGGTATATGTACAATAGAATGATGAAGAAATTGATCGACTTAGAGGTTCCACTGCTTCTCTCACTGTAGATGACTTCTCTCTCGGTATACTCTACTATTAGCAATGGCGAAGGCGACAGAATACGGGAGCTTAAGGTACTATCCATGATAGAGAGGGGCCATACCAGGGACTGCGACAGAATACCATGGGCTAGTGCACGGAGAAAGCTGAATTACCTCGAGAAGAGCAAAACCATTATACGTGGACTTGAAGAGTTATCATAGGTTGAAACGCTTCTTAGTGTTTATAATAGGTTGCATGGAGGCATCTGAAATAGTAAATATTAGTGCAGGTGAAATATTAGCAGAGGCTTACTCTATTCATGGGAAAGAATAGGACCTCTATAGTGCTGAATCGGATGTGGAAACACTCTAAGGGACACTATGGCAAGACCGAAAATAATGCCCAATGTGGAGAGTGGCGATCTAAATGAGTGCAAGACGCGGCCATATGTCCTATGCTGCCTAGAGGAACTATCAAGAGGAGCACAGTGATAGACGTTGCAGCGTAAGGCAGAAAGGCTGTGAAGGGCGAAGCTCGGGTAGCTAACATTCCGGGATATTTTTCTTTGGGAATAAATAGCGTAGGAGAACTGTTCATTGGAGCAGTGGAGGTGACAGCATTGCATCTGCATTTCCACAAAGGTCATCTTGCTCACATACTAATGATTGAGAAGGCTAAACTCCAAACTCAAGGAGGGACCACTTCACAATGAGTCGGATTGGGCCTCACTGGCCATGTCTGTCAATTAACTTCAGTGCTGGAGAAGATGTGGAGCAAAGGGAACTCTCCTCCACGGTGAAGGTAGGAATGGGGCGTGGGTAGAGCGGTATGGAAAAGATTATGAGGTTCCGAAGGAACTAAAAGTGGAAAGTAGATTATGGTTCAGCAGTTCCGACTCCCAGGCAGAAGATCCACCCACAGTATAATTGAACAAGATAGATGCACCTCACCGTTCGGAGTGTGTACACATACATATCGTTAAGTGTCGTCGCTGTTCCTGATTTAGCGCGGCGAATAGCATATTTAAAATATCATCTCGGCAGGTGTCGCGAATTTGTCTCTTGCTGAGCGCAGAGCTGAGTGTAGATGGAGGATGGGGTGCTTTCACTCGGTCGGTGAGTTTTGGCTTTTGAGTTCGGTTGCTGCAACATATAGACCTACACAGAGGTAATTTCTCCTGCGCGCATACGACAATAAGAGAAGTCCCCATATGTGATAAATACGGGTGAATATACATTCAAAATAGGAAACCGAGGGCACCACCGAGTCTAGCTTAATCTGTGTAACGGTGTTCTGTCCTTATTGGATAGCCTGACCAAGTAGTAGACATAATTGCCGAGGGGCCTCACGTCAGGAGCAGCGTCGAGGAGCAACCCAGAGTCCTAGAGCAATGTCCCGTGGATGTACGGTGGCGTACACCAGTGCCAACGCATTGGACCCATGACAGTTAGATTATTATTATCTCTATTTAACTTCACAAGGTAACATTGAACTCATAGAGTGGTTATAGGATATTTTCCCTGCACGCGTGAATCTCCCTCGCACGTGGAGAGGGGTCTGGTGTATGCTGTGGAAGCGGAGGTATCCAGTTGTGGAGTGAAATCGCGACGATGCTGGGCGATGTACCACACGGAAACATGTTTCTGGTTAGGCATAGCTCTCAACCCCTCTCCACCTCCCACCCCTCTGAGCACCCCGATGAGCTCATTCATTAGATCATCCGACAGGTAGTGTAGAATTCAGTTCGGTGAGAGAACCCACAAGAAATCCTACAACTGCTAGGCGCCGGGAACCCTTGTGCATCATAAAGGCTACCTGAAAGCAAACAGACGAAGAATGGTGAGACGCATCCTCTCACATTGAAAGACTAAGTATTAACTTTGCCAGATGAAGAGGTGGAACGGTAATTGTGAAAATTCGGCGTCGGCTCTTTACAATAAGCAATTGCTTTTGCGTTAAGCTTGCTTCTACTACACTTCATTTTTTAATGTTAACACGCGTCTTGACACAGTGTTACTCAGAGTGGGACATGGTTCAAGGGAAAGCTTTATTTAAAATCACGCACCAATGCACCTCCTCGTACGTCTGGAGGTCCGTGGGCTTGCAGTACTTAATGATGCTCTGCAACGAATCCAGACGCAAATCGCTCGCGGAACCTCTAGTCGCGGGTGCTGAGGCGAATTCTCACCTCTCTACACTTGGAGGAACACCGAGAGGGTCCACTACCTTCTCTCATGTGACGAAAGGTCGCAGCGCCTGGTGAGGCTCTTCGGGAGGCTCTGGTAGGGCGGGGCACTCGCTAATACCGCAAATGTTACTATCGCCACTACTATGAAGTGATTGCGAGTATGGAGCAGTGGGTTGACGTAGGCACGTAGTGCAGCTGCACTAATTTAAGATGTGAGACCATCGAGTGGGAGAGCTCTGGGAGGATTGAGAGAGTGAGTATAGGATGAGTACTCGGTAGTACCCTCTTAAATTGCACTGCAGCTCGAGCTCGAATACTCTCAGCACCCGCCAACCATGTCTCCCATGAATTGACATAAATTAACCAGTTTGCATTCCCGCTGAGCGGTGAGCTGGCAAAGTAAAAACACCATACTACTTCGCCTCCACTAGATCATGCGCTGCTGGATGTGAGGCCACATTGCTGCGGTGAATGAGCCCACTCTGTGAGGTAGTTGTTGCTCTTTCTACATGTCGCATCCTCAGCGTCCTCTCCATATCCCCTGCCAGTACTCCTAGCGCGCACTTTGCAACCTCTTCCTTCAGAGACGCAGGATATAGGTGGCCATGCGATACTATGATAGTCGCAGGCCAAATCAACTGCTCCACATTGCTCTAGAGAGTACGGTGGTCTTGTGTAGCTCTCTTCGAACGCGCAGCATCCTGAGCTAGGGAATGCACGCGGATACGTTTCACTTGTCTGAAAAGTCGTGCACACGCTACTAGACGACCTCTCACATATCCTTCCGGCTGACCATACACCACAAAGAAGTGGGCCAAAATCCTCCCTTTGCCACGCCGCGCCTATAACTTCGACCTTCACTAGAGGAGAGAGCAGACGTAAGTCTACATGGCGAGGCAACCCACTGGAACAGAACACTACGAGACGCACTACCGCACGACCTGCAACAATGCCCATGGGAGACAGAGCTGGAACTGACACGCACTCTCAAGCCAGATCCCGATAGCGCCTTCGCGGCAGGCGGTGGTTAGATCGAGAATACACGCGCCCTCAGGCGGCTGTGCTCTGTCAGTCAGGATACGAGAGGCGATCACTACTAGAGTGATCGCAGTTGCTGAGCACTCAAGAGCACTTCAAGCCACGTGCATGAAGGGCACAATCCCTGGACTAAAGTGTGCCAGGCCTTCCCAGTCTGTCTATATTTACATTTCTTATCTTTATTAACACACTTACCAGACGATCACACGCAACCATCACACAAGAGTGACTGTGTTCCTATTGTGGTAACATTAACCTTTCTAGTGTTGTCGTAGGTTGCGATGGCCATATCTAGAACGTACCTAATCTTCTCTAAGGATGACGACGAGATGCAGAAGGCGCGGCAACTACTCCAAGGCTCCTCTGTCCGTGGCATTTCCCAGTGCGAGAAATACTGGAAAGTGGGTCCATTTCCCTTCTAACCGGGAGGCATATTCCGGACCCAAAAAGGGATCGAACCCAATCTCCTGGGTGGGGGATACTGCCAATCGGAGGAGCGTTAGCGACGATAATCTACTCTCAATCTGAACGGCACAGAAAGAGTAAGACACACGACAGCGGTCATAAAATTGTGGTAAAGATAAATTTCAGAACAAAGAAGATCTATGTACACTTTGGTATACTGTGAAATCTTTTATGTTAGTTTTCGTTGATTTTACTATTTCACACGCGACTACTATTTTGAACAGGCAAGAGAGATCACGCAGAATGAAGATTGAAAGCGAAAGCAGATGGACGTGATTTAAAAAGAAAGAAACTGGTGAGAGTAGAAGCTCGAGTTCCTTTATGAGGAGATACGATTGTTAAATAAATTCAAAATCTTGATACAAACACATATGACTTTTGTGCACTTTCTTTCAAATCTCCATGACGAAGCCCTAAGGTGTCCAGGAAGAAAGGAGTAGAGGGGCAGACAAAAAGAGCAACCTTTCCCCTTGGTGCCATCTCAACCAGCTGCTTAGTTCCTTCATCTCAAGGACTATCATCTGGGCTTCTCTGCTTTGTCTGATTCTTGTTTCGGGGACCGTTTCTCGTCACAAGGCTGTCAACAGTTGGGGTGGGGGGTCTGTGGGGGGTGGGGAGCCCTTCTTTCCATTCCACATGAGACCCAGTGGACAATCCAGGCCCTGCCCACTGCATTGAGTGTGCAGCAACAATATCAACGGTAATGCCGGTGAACAATGCGTATTCCTGGAATCCACTCCGTTGACTACTGACTGTGTGTGGTGGTGGTCTGGAACCTAGACCTGGAAGCTTTCTGGATGATTGCAAATGACACCAAAGTCTGAGGACGATGGAAGATTGCCGGGGTCCTGCCCCGGCTGATCCAGGGTATTCGAAGCGGGGACGGTGTCGGCGACCTATTTATTTATTTAAATATTTTATCAAAGATATAAAGAGTAATAGGATGAGGATAGCTCAGTAGGAAAATTCAGTGGAGAAAAGAGGCTGAGTGGCTTGGTTTACGCGGGAGACCAATAAAACTTCAAGACAAGAAGTTTGCACCACTTACGTAGGCCGCAGGCGTCCTTCCGTTCTCCCGAAGGAGAGGAGACACTGAGGCCTCCCCGGTCGGATCTTAGAAGCCCAGGCATAATTAGTAAGCATGGTGGGTTCCGCGCTCCAGATGGAGACTCAACCAGAGTGAGAGAGAGAGCGACATGGGGAGACCAGTATTTTGAGAAACTGATCCCAATTCTTTATTTTCCATGGTCTACTTTTATACACTGAGATGTTATGCAAAAGTCACATGGGGACAGCAGTCCTGACTTTCATTAAAGTCAGGTGCTTCACACAAATGTATACAGAGGTCTTAGGGGTGTTACATCATCTTCTGGCCAGGGGGCCCTGCTGACAATTTACGACCCTCTCCTTGTGACAGCGGTCAGTCAATCAGGACACTTATTTCTCCAGGGCTGATTATTCTCAAAACAGACGCCACCCAAATAAAGTTACATTCCTACAGGGTGAGGGTGTAGTGGGTTTTAGTTAAGGAAAGAATTTACTTAGCCTAAGGTCTAACGTGATTAATATCAAAGGTTAATTCTATATATTCATTAATGTGTGTAAGGGCAGGGGATATGGAGACTTAGCAACAAACATTGGCTCAACAAATGAAAAACCCTTCACCAACACAATTTCTAATTAGCCCATTATACTTATACTAATAGTTTTCTAACTTTTCTAAGGAACCTGTTTTTAGAAGGTTTAAAGCATCTTGTGCCTCTCACGGTTGGGAGGCTGTGAGCGATCACATGTGGCCGGACAAGCCTGTCAGGCAGGCCAGAGAACCTTCAGAGGAGTTTGTAGGTTAAAACACTCTTATCACGCCCAGGAATTATTATAAACTGGAGCTCTAAGTTAACTCCTTCTCCAAAAGAGGTGGTGGGGGACAGCCCCCCGTAAAGTCAGAGGTGTAGGTGAGCACAAAGTAGTAAAGTAGGCAGGCTCTGGTTATGGGGGTAGATGCTCGAGGATTTCCAGGGGGACTCCTGAGGCTCGATCCCGCCTTTGCGTATGTCGAGCCTCCTTCCTCATGACCTTTGCCATGGGCGGAGTACCTCACTCTGGCCCCCAACAGAAGATCTTCACATTTCTGCAAGAGCCACACACCTCCAGAAGGAACCACAAGACTTGCCTGAAATGGTCAAGGTATAAGTCTTGGACTCAACGTTGGAAGGTCTCCACCTTTGCTATGGAAGTCAAACGATCTTTCTTTGAAATGAAAATGGAGCATACTGAACGTTCACATGCTTCTAGAGCATTTGAAAAGCCCTAACTTGTAGAAATCTGCTGTACGAGTTCCTTGAAAGCAAGAACCTCTATGTATGGATATGTCTTCATGCCTTAGATTGTGCCTCGAATATAGTGTACACATCAACCCAGGAAAGGAAAGAATTGACTCGCCAAATAGACACAGAGATCAAAAGTGCCGAGCCAAGTGACCCCTTGAGGCTTCCAAGAGCTTTTCTGTCTTTCACACACTAAGTAAATACTGAGCACCTACGATGAGCTAGGAGGCATGTAATAAGTTTCAGGGAATAGAAGGCGGAGAGAAGAAGACACAGAGTTCCTGCTTTCACTGAGACGACTCTAATGATACATGACAGGCAGATCCTTTGAGAACCTATAGAGGGGCCTCTTCCCTCACCACAAAACCTGGGTGTCAGGGAAGGCTTTCCAGAGGCACCATTTCGTTGAGGTCCATAGGTTGAACCTAGGTAAACCAGGGTTGAGATGCAGGAAGAATTTCAGACAGGGAAAATAGCATCTTGGAAGGCTATGTGACCAGGGAAACTTAGCACATTCAAGAAACGAAAAATGCCCTATGGGATGGAAGCCAAAGAGTGCAGAGGGCATTCCAGGCAAAAGACATCAGAGAAGAACGTGAGGAGCAAGCCTGAAGGGAAGTGGTCGTATCTTCAATATGCTGGGAAAATACGAGAGCCGTTGGAGCAGGGAGGTGACAGCATTGCATCTGCATTTCCAAAAGGTCATCTTGCTCCACATCACTAATGATTGGAGAGGCTCAACTCCAAACTCCCAAGGAGGGACCACTTCACATGAGTCCGATTGGGCCTCACTGCCATGTCTGTCAATAACCAGTGCTGGAGAAGATTGGGAGCAAAGGGAACTCTCCTCACGGTGAGTAGGAATGGCGTGGGTAGGAGCGGTAATG
>NW_020191471.1:0-126916 GCF_002263795.3 Bos taurus
AGCTCCTCAAGCCTTCAAAAGTGTTTTCAGAGGTTAACAGCATGAGAATGTTGAACCACCCGAATATTGTGAAACTACTGGACGTGTTTGACACGAGGAGACTCTGCTTATAGTAATGGAGTACCTCAGCGGGGGAGACTTTTTCAGCCACTTGCGGCCTAGGCCAGATTTTGAGGACCGAGGCCTATTCTGCGTGAACCACCAGGGGAGTGGTAGCCATCAAGGCCATTAACAAACAAAAGAGAGCTTCTCCAGGATCAGGGAACTCTTTTGAGAGGTTAACAGCATGAGATTGTTGAACCACCCAATATGTGAAACTACTGGAAGTGATTGACACTGAGAGACTCTGCTTATAGTAATGGATACCTCAGCGGGGGAGGATTTTTCAGACACTGGAGGCCAAAGCCATACTTGAGGCCCCAGGCCTGTTTTGCCCGAACCACCCCGAGTGATAGCCAGCAAGCCATTAACAAAACAAAATCGAGCCATTAACAAAACAAAAGAGAGCTTCTCCAGGATCAAGGAACTCTTTTGAGAGGTTAACACCATGAGAATGTTGAACCACCCAATATTGTGAAACGACTGGAAGTGACTGACAGACTGAGACTCTGCTTACAGTAATGGAGTACCTTCAGAGGGGGAGACTTTTTCAGCCACTGACGGCCAAAGCCAGATTTTGAGGACCCAGGCCTGTTCTGCCCGAACCACCAGGTGAGACTTAGCCATCAAGGCCGTTACAAGAAAAAAGAGCTCTTCAGCCTCAAAACTCTTTTCAGAGGTTAACAGCATGAGAATGTTGAACCACCCGAATACTGTGAAACTACTGGAAGTGATTGACACTGAGGAGACTCTGCTTATAGTAATGGAGTACTTCAGCGGGGGAGACTTTTTCAGCCACTGGAGCCAAAGCCAGATTTGAGGCCCGAGGCCTGTTCTGCATGAACCACCAGGCGAGTGGTAGCATCAAGGCCAACAAGGCTAAAGAGCTCAGCCTTCAAAATTCTTTTGAGAGGTTAACAGCAGGAGAATTTGAACCACCCGAATATTGTGAAACTAGAGTGATTGACACTGAGGAGACTCTCTTAGAGGAATGGAGTACCTCAGCGGGGGGACTTTTTCAGCCACTGGTGAGCAAAGCCAGACTTTGAGGCCCGAGGCCCGTTGGGCCCAAACCACCATGGGAGTGGTAGCGATCAGGCCAAAACAAGGGGAAAAAAAGAGCTCCTCAAGCCTTCAAAAGTGTTTTCAGAGGTTAACAGCATGAGAATGTTGAACCACCCGAATATTGTGAAACTATGGAGGTGATTTGACACTGAGGAGACTCTGCTTATAGTAAAGGAGTACCTCAGCGGGGGAGACTTTTTTAGCCACTGGAGTTCTAAGCCAGACTTTGAGGCCCGAGGCCCGTTGGGCCCAAACACCATGGGAGTGGTAGCGATCAGGCCAAAAACAAGGAAAAAAAAGAGCTCCTCAAGCCTTCAAAAGTGTTTTCAGAGGTTAACAGCATGAGAATGTTGAACCACCCGAATATTGTGAAACTACTGACGTGTTTGACACAAGGAGACTCTGCTTATAGTAATGGAGTACCTCAGCGGGGGAGACTTTCTCAGCCACTTGGGCCTAGGCCAGATTTTGAGGACCGAGGCCTATTCTGCGTGAACCACCATGGGAGTGGTAGCGATCAAGGCCAAAAACAAGGAAAAAAAGAGCTCTAGCCTTCAAAAGTGTTTTCAGAGGTTAACAGCATGAGCATGTTGAACCACCGAATACTGTGAAACTACTGGAAGTGATTGACACTGAGGAGACTCTGCTGATAGTAATGGAGTACTTCAGCGGGGGAGACTTTTTCAGCCACTGGAGGCCAAAGCCAGAATTTGAGGCCCGAGGCCTGTTCTGCGTGAACCACCAGGCGAGTGGAAGCCATCAAGGCCATTAACAAGGCTAAAGAGGGCTTTTCCAGGATCAAGGAATTCTTTGAGAGGTTAACAGCAGGAGAAGTTTGAACCACCCGGATATTGTGAAACTCCTAGAAGTGATTGACACTGAGGAGGACTCTTCTTAGAGGAATGGAGTACCTCAGCGGGGGGGACTTTTTCAGCCACTGGTGAGCAAAGCCAGACTTTGAGGCCCGAGGCCCGTTGGGCCCAAACCACCATGGGAGTGGTAGCGATCAAAGGCCAAAAACAAGGGGAAAAAAAGAGCTCCTCAAGCCTTCAAAAGTGTTTTCAGAGGTTACAGCATGAGAATGTTGAACCACGCCGAATATTGTGAAACTATTGGAGGTGATTGACACTGAGGAGACTCTGCTTATAGTAAAGGAGTACCTCAGCGGGGGAGACTTTTTTAGCCACTGGAGTTCTAAGCCAGACTTTGAGGCCCGAGGCCCGTTGGGCCCAAACCACCATGGGAGTGGTAGCGATCGAGGCCAAAAACAGGGAAAAAAAAGAGCTCCTCAAGCCTTCAAAAGTGTTTTCAGAGGTTAACAGCATGAGAATGTTTGAACCACCCGAATATTGTGAAACTACTGGACGTGTTTGACACAAGGGAACTCTGCTTATAGTAATGGAGTACCTCAGCGGGGGAGACTTTTTCAGCCACTTGCGGCCTAGGCCAGATTTTGAGGACCGAGGCCTAATTCTGCGTGAACCACCATGGGAGTGGTAGCGATCAAGGCCAAAAAACAAGGGAAAAAAAGAGCTCCTCAAGCCTTCAAAAGTGTTTTTCAGAGGTTAACAGCATGAGAATGTTGAAGCCACCCGAATATTGTGAAACTACTGGACGTGTTTGACACGAGGAGACTCTGCTTATAGTAATGGAGTACCTCAGCGGGGGAGACTTTTTCAGCCACTTGCGGCCTAGGCCAGATTTTGAGGACCGAGGCCTATTCTGCGTGAACCACCAGGGAGTGGTAGCCATCAAGGCCATTAACAAGACAAAAGAGAGCTTCTCCAGGATCAGGAACTTTTGAGAGGTTAACAGCATGAGATTGTTGAACCACCCAAATATGGTGAAACTACTGGAAGTGATTGACACTGAGTAGACTCTGCTTATAGTAATGGAATACCTCAGCGGGGGAGGTATTTTTCAGACACTGGAGGCCAAAGCCATACTCTGAGGCCCCAGGCCTGTTTTGCCCGAACCACCCCGGGAGTGATAGCCAGCAAGCCCATTAACAAAACAAAAATCGAGCCCATTAACAAAACAAAAGAGAGCTTCTCCAGGATCAAGGAACTCTTTTGAGACGTTAACACCATGAGAATGTTGAAACACCCCAATATTGTGAAACGACTGGAAGTGACTGACAGACTGGAGACTCTGCTTACAGTAATGGAGTACCTTAGAGGGGGAGACTTTTTCAGCCACTGACGGCCAAAGCCAGATTTTGAGGACCCAGGCCTGTTCTGCCCGAAACCACCAGGTGAGACTTAGCCATCAAGGCCGTTACCAAGACAAAACAGAGCATCTTCAGCCTCCAAACTCTTTTCAGAGGTTAACAGCATGAGCATGTTGAACCACCCGAATACTGGTGAAACTACTGGAAGTGATTGACACTGAGGAGACTCTGCTGATAGTAATGGAGTACTTCAGCGGGGGGAGACTTTTTCAGCCACTGGAGGCCAAAGCCAGAATTTGAGGCCCGAGGCCTGTTCTGCATGAACCACCAGGCGAGTGGAAGCCATCAAGGCCATTAACAAGGCTAAAGAGGGCTTTTCCAGGATCAAGGAATTCTTTTGAGAGGTTAACAGCAGGAGAAGTTTGAAACCACCCGGATATTGTGAAACTCCTAGAAGTGATTGACACTGAGGAGACTCTTCTTAGAGGAATGGAGTACCTCAGCGGGGGGGACTTTTCAGCCACTGGTGAGCAAAGCCAGACTTTGAGGCCGAGGCCCGTTGGCCCAAACCACCATGGGAGTGTAGCGATCAAGGCCAAAAACAAGGGGAAAAAAGAGCTCCTCAAGCCTTCAATAAGTGTTTTCAGAGGTTAACAGCATGAGAATGTTGAACCACCCGAATATTGTGAAAACTATTGGAGGTGATTGACACTGAGGAGACTCTGCTTATAGTAAAGGAGTACCTCAGCGGGGGAGACTTTTTAGCCACTGGAGTTCTAAGCCAGACTTTGAGGCCCGAGGCCCGTTGGGGCCCAAACCACCATGGGAGTGGTAGCGATCGAGGCCAAAACAAGGGAAAAAAAAGAGCTCGTCAAGCCTTCAAAAGTGTTTTCAGAGGTTAACAGCATGAGAATGTTGAACCACCCGAATATTGTGAAACTACTGGACGTGTTTGACACAAGGAGACTCTGCTTATAGTAATGGAGTACCTCAGCGGGGGAGACTTTCTCAGCCACTTGCGGCCTAGGCCAGATTTTGAGGACCGAGGCCTATTCTGCGTGAACCACCATGGGAGTGGTAGCGATCAAGGCCAAAAACAAGGAAAAAAAGAGCTCCTCAAGCCTTCAAAAGTGTTTTCAGAGGTTAACAGCATGAGAATGTTGAACCACCCGAATATTGTGAAACTACTGGACGTGTTTGACACGAGGAGACTCTGCTTATAGTAATGGAGTACCTCAGCGGGGGAGACTTTTTCAGCCACTTGCGGCCTAGGCCAGATTTTGAGGACCGAGGCCTATTCTGCGTGAACCACCAGGGGAGTGGTAGCCATCAAGGCCATTAACAAGACAAAAGAGAGCTTCTCCAGGATCAGGGAACTCTTTTGAGAGGTTAACAGCATGAGATTGTTGAACCACCCAAATATGGTGAAACTACTGGAAGTGATTGACACTGAGTAGACTCTGCTTATAGTAATGGAATACCTCAGCGGGGGAGGTATTTTTCAGACACTGGAGGCCAAAGCCATACTCTGAGGCCCCAGGCCTGTTTTGCCCGAACCACCCCGGGAGTGATAGCCAGCAAGCCCATTAACAAAACAAAAATCGAGCCCATTAACAAAACAAAAGAGAGCTTCTCCAGGATCAAGGAACTCTTTTGAGACGTTAACACCATGAGAATGTTGAAACACCCCAATATTGTGAAACGACTGGAAGTGACTGACAGACTGGAGACTCTGCTTACAGTAATGGAGTACCTTAGAGGGGGAGACTTTTTCAGCCACTGACGGCCAAAGCCAGATTTTGAGGACCCAGGCCTGTTCTGCCCGAACCACCAGGTGAGACTTAGCCATCAAGGCCGTTACCAAGACAAAACAGAGCATCTTCAGCCTCCAAAACTCTTTTCAGAGGTTAACAGCATGAGCATGTTGAACCACCCGAATACTGTGAAACTACTGGAAGTGATTGACACTGAGGAGACTCTGCTGATAGTAATGGAGTACTTCAGCGGGGGAGACTTTTTCAGCCACTGGAGGCCAAAGCCAGAATTTGAGGCCCGAGGCCTGTTCTGCATGAACCACCAGGCGAGTGGAAGCCATCAAGGCCATTAACAAGGCTAAAGAGGGCTTTTCCAGGATCAAGGAATTCTTTTGAGAGGTTAACAGCAGGAGAAGTTTGAACCACCCGGATATTGTGAAACTCCTAGAAGTGATTGACACTGAGGAGACTCTTCTTAGAGGAATGGAGTACCTCAGCGGGGGGGACTTTTTCAGCCACTGGTGAGCAAAGCCAGACTTTGAGGCCCGAGGCCCGTTGGGCCCAAACCACCATGGGAGTGGTAGCGATCAAGGCCAAAAACAAGGGGAAAAAAAGAGCTCCTCAAGCCTTCAAAAGTGTTTTCAGAGGTTAACAGCATGAGAATGTTGAACCACCCGAATATTGTGAAACTATTGGAGGTGATTGACACTGAGGAGACTCTGCTTATAGTAAAGGAGTACCTCAGCGGGGGAGACTTTTTTAGCCACTGGAGTTCTAAGCCAGACTTTGAGGCCCGAGGCCCGTTGGGCCCAAACCACCATGGGAGTGGTAGCGATCGAGGCCAAAAACAAGGAAAAAAAAAGAGCTCCTCAAACCTTCAAAAGTGTTTTCAGAGGTTAACAGCATGAGAATGTTGAACCACCCGAATATTGTGAAACTACTGGACGTGTTTGACACAAGGAGACTCTGCTTATAGTAATGGAGTACCTCAGCGGGGGAGACTTTCTCAGCCACTTGCGGCCTAGGCCAGATTTTGAGGACCGAGGCCTATTCTGCGTGAACCACCATGGGAGTGGTAGCGATCAAGGCCAAAAACAAGGAAAAAAAAGAGCTCCTCAAGCCTTCAAAAGTGTTTTCAGAGGTTAACAGCATGAGCATGTTGAACCACCCGAATACTGTGAAACTACTGGAAGTGATTGACACTGAGGAGACTCTGCTGATAGTAATGGAGTACTTCAGCGGGGGAGACTTTTTCAGCCACTGGAGGCCAAAGCCAGAATTTGAGGCCCGAGGCCTGTTCTGCATGAACCACCAGGCGAGTGGAAGCCATCAAGGCCATTAACAAGGCTAAAGAGGGCTTTTCCAGGATCAAGGAATTCTTTTGAGAGGTTAACAGCAGGAGAAGTTTGAACCACCCGGATATTGTGAAACTCCTAGAAGTGATTGACACTGAGGAGACTCTTCTTAGAGGAATGGAGTACCTCAGCGGGGGGGACTTTTTCAGCCACTGGTGAGCAAAGCCAGACTTTGAGGCCCGAGGCCCGTTGGGCCCAAACCACCATGGGAGTGGTAGCGATCAAGGCCAAAAACAAGGGGAAAAAAAGAGCTCCTCAAGCCTTCAAAAGTGTTTTCAGAGGTTAACAGCATGAGAATGTTGAACCACCCGAATATTGTGAAACTATTGGAGGTGATTGACACTGAGGAGACTCTGCTTATAGTAAAGGAGTACCTCAGTGGGGGAGACTTTTTTAGCCACTGGAGTTCTAAGCCAGACTTTGAGGCCCGAGGCCCGTTGGGCCCAAACCACCATGGGAGTGGTAGCGATCGAGGCCAAAAACAAGGGAAAAAAAGAGCTCGTCAAGCCTTCAAAAGTGTTTTCAGAGGTTAACAGCATGAGAATGTTGAACCACCCGAATATTGTGAAACTACTGGACGTGTTTGACA
Source organism: Bos taurus (assembly GCF_002263795.3). NCBI lineage: Eukaryota > Metazoa > Chordata > Mammalia > Artiodactyla > Bovidae > Bos > Bos taurus. The sequence goes on from NW_020191471.1 coordinate 7,033, forward strand.
CAAGGAGACTCTGCTTATAGTAATGGAGTACCTCAGCGGGGGAGACTTTCTCAGCCACTTGCGGCCTAGGCCAGATTTTGAGGACCGAGGCCTATTCTGCGTGAACCACCATGGGAGTGGTAGCGATCAAGGCCAAAAACAAGGAAAAAAAAAGAGCTCCTCAAGCCTTCAAAAGTGTTTTCAGAGGTTAACAGCATGAGCATGTTGAACCACCCGAATACTGTGAAACTACTGGAAGTGATTGACACTGAGGAGACTCTGCTTAGAGTAATGGAGTACTTCAGCGGGGGAGACTTTTTCAGCCACTGGAGGCCAAAGCCAGAATTTGAGGCCTGAGGCCTGTTCTGCATGAACCACCAGGCGAGTGGAAGCCATCAAGGCCATTAACAAGGCTAAAGAGGGCTTTTCCAGGATCAAGGAATTCTTTTGAGAGGTTAACAGCAGGAGAAGTTTGAACCACCCGGATATTGTGAAACTCCTAGAAGTGATTGACACTGAGGAGACTCTTCTTAGAGGAATGGAGTACCTCAGCGGGGGGGACTTTTTCAGCCACTGGTGAGCAAAGCCAGACTTTGAGGCCCGAGGCCCGTTGGGCCCAAACCACCATGGGAGTGGTAGCGATCAAGGCCAAAAACAAGGGGAAAAAAAGAGCTCCTCAAGCCTTCAAAAGTGTTTTCAGAGGTTAACAGCATGAGAATGTTGAACCACCCGAATATTGTGAAACTATTGGAGGTGATTGACACTGAGGAGACTCTGCTTATAGTAAAGGAGTACCTCAGCGGGGGAGACTTTTTTAGCCACTGGAGTTCTAAGCCAGACTTTGAGGCCCGAGGCCCGTTGGGCCCAAACCACCATGGGAGTGGTAGCGATCGAGGCCAAAAACAAGGGAAAAAAAAGAGCTCGTCAAGCCTTCAAAAGTGTTTTCAGAGGTTAACAGCATGAGAATGTTGAACCACCCGAATATTGTGAAACTACTGGACGTGTTTGACACAAGGAGACTCTGCTTATAGTAATGGAGTACCTCAGCGGGGGAGACTTTTTCAGCCACTTGCGGCCTAGGCCAGATTTTGAGGACCGAGGCCTATTCTGCGTGAACCACCATGGGAGTGGTAGCGATCAAGGCCAAAAACAAGGAAAAAAAAGAGCTCCTCAAGCCTTCAAAAGTGTTTTCAGAGGTTAACAGCATGAGCATGTTGAACCACCCGAATACTGTGAAACTACTGGAAGTGATTGACACTGAGGAGACTCTGCTTATAGTAATGGAGTACTTCAGCGGGGGAGACTTTTTCAGCCACTGGAGGCCAAAGCCAGAATTTGAGGCCCGAGGCCTGTTCTGCATGAACCACCAGGCGAGTGGAAGCCATCAAGGCCATTAACAAGGCTAAAGAGGGCTTTTCCAGGATCAAGGAATTCTTTTGAGAGGTTAACAGCAGGAGAAGTTTGAACCACCCGGATATTGTGAAACTCCTAGAAGTGATTGACACTGAGGAGACTCTTCTTAGAGGAATGGAGTACCTCAGCGGGGGGGGACTTTTTCAGCCACTGGTGAGCAAAGCCAGACTTTGAGGCCCGAGGCCCGTTGGGCCCAAACCACCATGGGAGTGGTAGCGATCAAGGCCAAAAACAAGGGGAAAAAAAGAGCTCCTCAAGCCTTCAAAAGTGTTTTCAGAGGTTAACAGCATGAGAATGTTGAACCACCCGAATATTGTGAAACTATTGGAGGTGATTGACACTGAGGAGACTCTGCTTATAGTAAAGGAGTACCTCAGCGGGGGAGACTTTTTTAGCCACTGGAGTTCTAAGCCAGACTTTGAGGCCCGAGGCCCGTTGGGCCCAAACCACCATGGGAGTGGTAGCGATCGAGGCCAAAAACAAGGGAAAAAAAAGAGCTCGTCAAGCCTTCAAAAGTGTTTTCAGAGGTTAACAGCATGAGAATGTTGAACCACCCGAATATTGTGAAACTACTGGACGTGTTTGACACAAGGAGACTCTGCTTATAGTAATGGAGTACCTCAGCGGGGGAGACTTTCTCAGCCACTTGCGGCCTAGGCCAGATTTTGAGGACCGAGGCCTATTCTGCGTGAACCACCATGGGAGTGGTAGCGATCAAGGCCAAAAACAAGGAAAAAAAAGAGCTCCTCAAGCCTTCAAAAGTGTTTTCAGAGGTTAACAGCATGAGAATGTTGAACCACCCGAATATTGTGAAACTACTGGACGTGTTTGACACGAGGAGACTCTGCTTATAGTAATGGAGTACCTCAGCGGGGGAGACTTTTTCAGCCACTTGCGGCCTAGGCCAGATTTTGAGGACCGAGGCCTATTCTGCGTGAACCACCAGGGGAGTGGTAGCCATCAAGGCCATTAACAAGACAAAAGAGAGCTTCTCCAGGATCAGGGAACTCTTTTGAGAGGTTAACAACATGAGATTGTTGAACCACCCAAATATGGTGAAACTACTGGAAGTGATTGACACTGAGTAGACTCTGCTTATAGTAATGGAATACCTCAGCGGGGGAGGTATTTTTCAGACACTGGAGGCCAAAGCCATACTCTGAGGCCCCAGGCCTGTTTTGCCCGAACCACCCCGGGAGTGATAGCCAGCAAGCCCATTAACAAAACAAAAATCGAGCCCATTAACAAAACAAAAGAGAGCTTCTCCAGGATCAAGGAACTCTTTTGAGACGTTAACACCATGAGAATGTTGAAACACCCCAATATTGTGAAACGACTGGAAGTGACTGACAGACTGGAGACTCTGCTTACAGTAATGGAGTACCTTAGAGGGGGAGACTTTTTCAGCCACTGACGGCCAAAGCCAGATTTTGAGGACCCAGGCCTGTTCTGCCCGAACCACCAGGTGAGACTTAGCCATCAAGGCCGTTACCAAGACAAAACAGAGCATCTTCAGCCTCCAAAACTCTTTTCAGAGGTTAACAGCATGAGCATGTTGAACCACCCGAATACTGTGAAACTACTGGAAGTGATTGACACTGAGGAGACTCTGCTGATAGTAATGGAGTACTTCAGCGGGGGAGACTTTTTCAGCCACTGGAGGCCAAAGCCAGAATTTGAGGCCCGAGGCCTGTTCTGCATGAACCACCAGGCGAGTGGAAGCCATCAAGGCCATTAACAAGGCTAAAGAGGGCTTTTCCAGGATCAAGGAATTCTTTTGAGAGGTTAACAGCAGGAGAAGTTTGAACCACCCGGATATTGTGAAACTCCTAGAAGTGATTGACACTGAGGAGACTCTTCTTAGAGGAATGGAGTACCTCAGCGGGGGGGACTTTTTCAGCCACTGGTGAGCAAAGCCAGACTTTGAGGCCCGAGGCCCGTTGGGCCCAAACCACCATGGGAGTGGTAGCGATCAAGGCCAAAAACAAGGGGAAAAAAAGAGCTCCTCAAGCCTTCAAAAGTGTTTTCAGAGGTTAACAGCATGAGAATGTTGAACCACCCGAATATTGTGAAACTATTGGAGGTGATTGACACTGAGGAGATTCTGCTTATAGTAAAGGAGTACCTCAGCGGGGGAGACTTTTTTAGCCACTGGAGTTCTAAGCCAGACTTTGAGGCCCGAGGCCCGTTGGGCCCAAACCACCATGGGAGTGGTAGCGATCGAGGCCAAAAACAAGGAAAAAAAAAGAGCTCCTCAAACCTTCAAAAGTGTTTTCAGAGGTTAACAGCATGAGAATGTTGAACCACCCGAATATTGTGAAACTACTGGACGTGTTTGACACAAGGAGACTCTGCTTATAGTAATGGAGTACCTCAGCGGGGGAGACTTTCTCAGCCACTTGCGGCCTAGGCCAGATTTTGAGGACCGAGGCCTATTTTGCGTGAACCACCATGGGAGTGGTAGCGATCAAGGCCAAAAACAAGGAAAAAAAAGAGCTCCTCAAGCCTTCAAAAGTGTTTTCAGAGGTTAACAGCATGAGCATGTTGAACCACCCGAATACTGTGAAACTACTGGAAGTGATTGACACTGAGGAGACTCTGCTTATAGTAATGGAGTACTTCAGCGGGGGAGACTTTTTCAGCCACTGGAGGCCAAAGCCAGAATTTGAGGCCCGAGGCCTGTTCTGCATGAACCACCAGGCGAGTGGAAGCCATCAAGGCCATTAACAAGGCTAAAGAGGGCTTTTCCAGGATCAAGGAATTCTTTTGAGAGGTTAACAGCAGGAGAAGTTTGAACCACCCGGATATTGTGAAACTCCTAGAAGTGATTGACACTGAGGAGACTCTTCTTAGAGGAATGGAGTACCTCAGCGGGGGGGACTTTTTCAGCCACTGGTGAGCAAAGCCAGACTTTGAGGCCCGAGGCCCGTTGGGCCCAAACCACCATGGGAGTGGTAGCGATCAAGGCCAAAACAAGGGGAAAAAAAGAGCTCCTCAAGCCTTCAAAAGTGTTTTCAGAGGTTAACAGCATGAGAATGTTGAACCACCCGAATATTGTGAAACTATTGGAGGTGATTGACACTGAGGAGACTCTGCTTATAGTAAAGGAGTACCTCAGCGGGGGAGACTTTTTTAGCCACTGGAGTTCTAAGCCAGACTTTGAGGCCCGAGGCCCGTTGGGCCCAAACCACCATGGGAGTGGTAGCGATCGAGGCCAAAAACAAGGGAAAAAAAAGAGCTCGTCAAGCCTTCAAAAGTGTTTTCAGAGGTTAACAGCATGAGAATGTTGAACCACCCGAATATTGTGAAACTACTGGACGTGTTTGACACAAGGAGACTCTGCTTATAGTAATGGAGTACCTCAGCGGGGGAGACTTTCTCAGCCACTTGCGGCCTAGGCCAGATTTTGAGGACCGAGGCCTATTCTGCGTGAACCACCATGGGAGTGGTAGCGATCAAGGCCAAAAACAAGGAAAAAAAAGAGCTCCTCAAGCCTTCAAAAGTGTTTTCAGAGGTTAACAGCATGAGAATGTTGAACCACCCGAATATTGTGAAACTACTGGACGTGTTTGACACGAGGAGACTCTGCTTATAGTAATGGAGTACCTCAGCGGGGGAGACTTTTTCAGCCACTTGCGGCCTAGGCCAGATTTTGAGGACCGAGGCCTATTCTGCGTGAACCACCAGGGGAGTGGTAGCCATCAAGGCCATTAACAAGACAAAAGAGAGCTTCTCCAGGATCAGGGAACTCTTTTGAGAGGTTAACAGCATGAGATTGTTGAACCACCCAAATATGGTGAAACTACTGGAAGTGATTGACACTGAGTAGACTCTGCTTATAGTAATGGAATACCTCAGCGGGGGAGGTATTTTTCAGACACTGGAGGCCAAAGCCATACTCTGAGGCCCCAGGCCTGTTTTGCCCGAACCACCCCGGGAGTGATAGCCAGCAAGCCCATTAACAAAACAAAAATCGAGCCCATTAACAAAACAAAAGAGAGCTTCTCCAGGATCAAGGAACTCTTTTGAGACGTTAACACCATGAGAATGTTGAAACACCCCAATATTGTGAAACGACTGGAAGTGACTGACAGACTGGAGACTCTGCTTACAGTAATGGAGTACCTTAGAGGGGGAGACTTTTTCAGCCACTGACGGCCAAAGCCAGATTTTGAGGACCCAGGCCTGTTCTGCCCGAACCACCAGGTGAGACTTAGCCATCAAGGCCGTTACCAAGACAAAACAGAGCATCTTCAGCCTCCAAAACTCTTTTCAGAGGTTAACAGCATGAGCATGTTGAACCACCCGAATACTGTGAAACTACTGGAAGTGATTGACACTGAGGAGACTCTGCTGATAGTAATGGAGTACTTCAGCGGGGGAGACTTTTTCAGCCACTGGAGGCCAAAGCCAGAATTTGAGGCCCGAGGCCTGTTCTGCATGAACCACCAGGCGAGTGGAAGCCATCAAGGCCATTAACAAGGCTAAAGAGGGCTTTTCCAGGATCAAGGAATTCTTTTGAGAGGTTAACAGCAGGAGAAGTTTGAACCACCCGGATATTGTGAAACTCCTAGAAGTGATTGACACTGAGGAGACTCTTCTTAGAGGAATGGAGTACCTCAGCGGGGGGGACTTTTTCAGCCACTGGTGAGCAAAGCCAGACTTTGAGGCCCGAGGCCCGTTGGGCCCAAACCACCATGGGAGTGGTAGCGATCAAGGCCAAAAACAAGGGGAAAAAAAGAGCTCCTCAAGCCTTCAAAAGTGTTTTCAGAGGTTAACAGCATGAGAATGTTGAACCACCCGAATATTGTGAAACTATTGGAGGTGATTGACACTGAGGAGACTCTGCTTATAGTAAAGGAGTACCTCAGCGGGGGAGACTTTTTTAGCCACTGGAGTTCTAAGCCAGACTTTGAGGCCCGAGGCCCGTTGGGCCCAAACCACCATGGGAGTGGTAGCGATCGAGGCCAAAAACAAGGGAAAAAAAAGAGCTCGTCAAGCCTTCAAAAGTGTTTTCAGAGGTTAACAGCATGAGAATGTTGAACCACCCGAATATTGTGAAACTACTGGACGTGTTTGACACAAGGAAACTCTGCTTATAGTAATGGAGTACCTCAGCGGGGGAGACTTTTTCAGCCACTTGCGGCCTAGGCCAGATTTTGAGGACCGAGGCCTATTCTGCGTGAACCACCATGGGAGTGGTAGCGATCAAGGCCAAAAACAAGGAAAAAAAAGAGCTCCTCAAGCCTTCAAAAGTGTTTTCAGAGGTTAACAGCATGAGAATGTTGAACCACCCGAATATTGTGAAACTACTGGACGTGTTTGACACGAGGAGACTCTGCTTATAGTAATGGAGTACCTCAGCGGGGGAGACTTTTTCAGCCACTTGCGGCCTAGGCCAGATTTTGAGGACCGAGGCCTATTCTGCGTGAACCACCAGGGGAGTGGTAGCCATCAAGGCCATTAACAAGACAAAAGAGAGCTTCTCCAGGATCAGGGAACTCTTTTGAGAGGTTAACAGCATGAGATTGTTGAACCACCCAAATATGGTGAAACTACTGGAAGTGATTGACACTGAGTAGACTCTGCTTATAGTAATGGAATACCTCAGCGGGGGAGGTATTTTTCAGACACTGGAGGCCAAAGCCATACTCTGAGGCCCCAGGCCTGTTTTGCCCGAACCACCCCGGGAGTGATAGCCAGCAAGCCCATTAACAAAACAAAAATCGAGCCCATTAACAAAACAAAAGAGAGCTTCTCCAGGATCAAGGAACTCTTTTGAGACGTTAACACCATGAGAATGTTGAAACACCCCAATATTGTGAAACGACTGGAAGTGACTGACAGACTGGAGACTCTGCTTACAGTAATGGAGTACCTTAGAGGGGGAGACTTTTTCAGCCACTGACGGCCAAAGCCAGATTTTGAGGACCCAGGCCTGTTCTGCCCGAACCACCAGGTGAGACTTAGCCATCAAGGCCGTTACCAAGACAAAACAGAGCATCTTCAGCCTCCAAAACTCTTTTCAGAGGTTAACAGCATGAGCATGTTGAACCACCCGAATACTGTGAAACTACTGGAAGTGATTGACACTGAGGAGACTCTGCTGATAGTAATGGAGTACTTCAGCGGGGGAGACTTTTTCAGCCACTGGAGGCCAAAGCCAGAATTTGAGGCCCGAGGCCTGTTCTGCATGAACCACCAGGCGAGTGGAAGCCATCAAGGCCATTAACAAGGCTAAAGAGGGCTTTTCCAGGATCAAGGAATTCTTTTGAGAGGTTAACAGCAGGAGAAGTTTGAACCACCCGGATATTGTGAAACTCCTAGAAGTGATTGACACTGAGGAGACTCTTCTTAGAGGAATGGAGTACCTCAGCGGGGGGGACTTTTTCAGCCACTGGTGAGCAAAGCCAGACTTTGAGGCCCGAGGCCCGTTGGGCCCAAACCACCATGGGAGTGGTAGCGATCAAGGCCAAAAACAAGGGGAAAAAAAGAGCTCCTCAAGCCTTCAAAAGTGTTTTCAGAGGTTAACAGCATGAGAATGTTGAACCACCCGAATATTGTGAAACTACTGGAGGTGATTGACACTGAGGAGACTCTGCTTATAGTAAAGGAGTACCTCAGCGGGGGAGACTTTTTTAGCCACTGGAGTTCTAAGCCAGACTTTGAGGCCCGAGGCCCGTTGGGCCCAAACCACCATGGGAGTGGTAGCGATCGAGGCCAAAAACAAGGGAAAAAAAAGAGCTCGTCAAGCCTTCAAAAGTGTTTTCAGAGGTTAACAGCATGAGAATGTTGAACCACCCGAATATTGTGAAACTACTGGACGTGTTTGACACAAGGAGACTCTGCTTATAGTAATGGAGTACCTCAGCGGGGGAGACTTTCTCAGCCACTTGCGGCCTAGGCCAGATTTTGAGGACCGAGGCCTATTCTGCGTGAACCACCATGGGAGTGGTAGCGATCAAGGCCAAAAACAAGGAAAAAAAAGAGCTCCTCAAGCCTTCAAAAGTGTTTTCAGAGGTTAACAGCATGAGCATGTTGAACCACCCGAATACTGTGAAACTACTGGAAGTGATTGACACTGAGGAGACTCTGCTTATAGTAATGGAGTACTTCAGCGGGGGAGACTTTTTCAGCCACTGGAGGCCAAAGCCAGAATTTGAGGCCCGAGGCCTGTTCTGCATGAACCACCAGGCGAGTGGAAGCCATCAAGGCCATTAACAAGGCTAAAGAGGGCTTTTCCAGGATCAAGGAATTCTTTTGAGAGGTTAACAGCAGGAGAAGTTTGAACCACCCGGATATTGTGAAACTCCTAGAAGTGATTGACACTGAGGAGACTCTTCTTAGAGGAATGGAGTACCTCAGCGGGGGGGACTTTTTCAGCCACTGGTGAGCAAAGCCAGACTTTGAGGCCCGAGGCCCGTTGGGCCCAAACCACCATGGGAGTGGTAGCGATCAAGGCCAAAACAAGGGGAAAAAAAGAGCTCCTCAAGCCTTCAAAAGTGTTTTCAGAGGTTAACAGCATGAGAATGTTGAACCACCCGAATATTGTGAAACTATTGGAGGTGATTGACACTGAGGAGACTCTGCTTATAGTAAAGGAGTACCTCAGCGGGGGAGACTTTTTTAGCCACTGGAGTTCTAAGCCAGACTTTGAGGCCCGAGGCCCGTTGGGCCCAAACCACCATGGGAGTGGTAGCGATCGAGGCCAAAAACAAGGGAAAAAAAAGAGCTCGTCAAGCCTTCAAAAGTGTTTTCAGAGGTTAACAGCATGAGAATGTTGAACCACCCGAATATTGTGAAACTACTGGACGTGTTTGACACAAGGAGACTCTGCTTATAGTAATGGAGTACCTCAGCGGGGGAGACTTTCTCAGCCACTTGCGGCCTAGGCCAGATTTTGAGGACCGAGGCCTATTCTGCGTGAACCACCATGGGAGTGGTAGCGATCAAGGCCAAAAACAAGGAAAAAAAAGAGCTCCTCAAGCCTTCAAAAGTGTTTTCAGAGGTTAACAGCATGAGAATGTTGAACCACCCGAATATTGTGAAACTACTGGACGTGTTTGACACGAGGAGACTCTGCTTATAGTAATGGAGTACCTCAGCGGGGGAGACTTTTTCAGCCACTTGCGGCCTAGGCCAGATTTTGAGGACCGAGGCCTATTCTGCGTGAACCACCAGGGGAGTGGTAGCCATCAAGGCCATTAACAAGACAAAAGAGAGCTTCTCCAGGATCAGGGAACTCTTTTGAGAGGTTAACAGCATGAGATTGTTGAACCACCCAAATATGGTGAAACTACTGGAAGTGATTGACACTGAGTAGACTCTGCTTATAGTAATGGAATACCTCAGCGGGGGAGGTATTTTTCAGACACTGGAGGCCAAAGCCATACTCTGAGGCCCCAGGCCTGTTTTGCCCGAACCACCCCGGGAGTGATAGCCAGCAAGCCCATTAACAAAACAAAAATCGAGCCCATTAACAAAACAAAAGAGAGCTTCTCCAGGATCAAGGAACTCTTTTGAGACGTTAACACCATGAGAATGTTGAAACACCCCAATATTGTGAAACGACTGGAAGTGACTGACAGACTGGAGACTCTGCTTACAGTAATGGAGTACCTTAGAGGGGGAGACTTTTTCAGCCACTGACGGCCAAAGCCAGATTTTGAGGACCCAGGCCTGTTCTGCCCGAACCACCAGGTGAGACTTAGCCATCAAGGCCGTTACCAAGACAAAACAGAGCATCTTCAGCCTCCAAAACTCTTTTCAGAGGTTAACAGCATGAGCATGTTGAACCACCCGAATACTGTGAAACTACTGGAAGTGATTGACACTGAGGAGACTCTGCTGATAGTAATGGAGTACTTCAGCGGGGGAGACTTTTTCAGCCACTGGAGGCCAAAGCCAGAATTTGAGGCCCGAGGCCTGTTCTGCATGAACCACCAGGCGAGTGGAAGCCATCAAGGCCATTAACAAGGCTAAAGAGGGCTTTTCCAGGATCAAGGAATTCTTTTGAGAGGTTAACAGCAGGAGAAGTTTGAACCACCCGGATATTGTGAAACTCCTAGAAGTGATTGACACTGAGGAGACTCTTCTTAGAGGAATGGAGTACCTCAGCGGGGGGGACTTTTTCAGCCACTGGTGAGCAAAGCCAGACTTTGAGGCCCGAGGCCCGTTGGGCCCAAACCACCATGGGAGTGGTAGCGATCAAGGCCAAAAACAAGGGGAAAAAAAGAGCTCCTCAAGCCTTCAAAAGTGTTTTCAGAGGTTAACAGCATGAGAATGTTGAACCACCCGAATATTGTGAAACTATTGGAGGTGATTGACACTGAGGAGACTCTGCTTATAGTAAAGGAGTACCTCAGCGGGGGAGACTTTTTTAGCCACTGGAGTTCTAAGCCAGACTTTGAGGCCCGAGGCCCGTTGGGCCCAAACCACCATGGGAGTGGTAGCGATCGAGGCCAAAAACAAGGAAAAAAAAAGAGCTCCTCAAGCCTTCAAAAGTGTTTTCAGAGGTTAACAGCATGAGAATGTTGAACCACCCGAATATTGTGAAACTACTGGACGTGTTTGACACAAGGAGACTCTGCTTATAGTAATGGAGTACCTCAGCGGGGGAGACTTTCTCAGCCACTTGCGGCCGAGGCCAGATTTTGAGGACCGAGGCCTATTCTGCGTGAACCACCATGGGAGTGGTAGTGATCAAGGCCAAAAACAAGGAAAAAAAAGAGCTCCTCAAGCCTTCAAAAGTGTTTTCAGAGGTTAACAGCATGAGCATGTTGAACCACCCGAATACTGTGAAACTACTGGAAGTGATTGACACTGAGGAGACTCTGCTGATAGTAATGGAGTACTTCAGCGGGGGAGACTTTTTCAGCCACTGGAGGCCAAAGCCAGAATTTGAGGCCCGAGGCCTGTTCTGCATGAACCACCAGGCGAGTGGAAGCCATCAAGGCCATTAACAAGGCTAAAGAGGGCTTTTCCAGGATCAAGGAATTCTTTTGAGAGGTTAACAGCAGGAGAAGTTTGAACCACCCGGATATTGTGAAACTCCTAGAAGTGATTGACACTGAGGAGACTCTTCTTAGAGGAATGGAGTACCTCAGCGGGGGGGACTTTTTCAGCCACTGGTGAGCAAAGCCAGACTTTGAGGCCCGAGGCCCGTTGGGCCCAAACCACCATGGGAGTGGTAGCGATCAAGGCCAAAAACAAGGGGAAAAAAAGAGCTCCTCAAGCCTTCAAAAGTGTTTTCAGAGGTTAACAGCATGAGAATGTTGAACCACCCGAATATTGTGAAACTATTGGAGGTGATTGACACTGAGGAGACTCTGCTTATAGTAAAGGAGTACCTCAGCGGGGGAGACTTTTTTAGCCACTGGAGTTCTAAGCCAGACTTTGAGGCCCGAGGCCCGTTGGGCCCAAACCACCATGGGAGTGGTAGCGATCGAGGCCAAAAACAAGGGAAAAAAAAGAGCTCGTCAAGCCTTCAAAAGTGTTTTCAGAGGTTAACAGCATGAGAATGTTGAACCACCCGAATATTGTGAAACTACTGGACGTGTTTGACACAAGGAGACTCTGCTTATAGTAATGGAGTACCTCAGCGGGGGAGACTTTCTCAGCCACTTGCGGCCTAGGCCAGATTTTGAGGACCGAGGCCTATTCTGCGTGAACCACCATGGGAGTGGTAGCGATCAAGGCCAAAAACAAGGAAAAAAAAGAGCTCCTCAAGCCTTCAAAAGTGTTTTCAGAGGTTAACAGCATGAGAATGTTGAACCACCCGAATATTGTGAAACTACTGGACGTGTTTGACACGAGGAGACTCTGCTTATAGTAATGGAGTACCTCAGCGGGGGAGACTTTTTCAGCCACTTGCGGCCTAGGCCAGATTTTGAGGACCGAGGCCTATTCTGCGTGAACCACCAGGGGAGTGGTAGCCATCAAGGCCATTAACAAGACAAAAGAGAGCTTCTCCAGGATCAGGGAACTCTTTTGAGAGGTTAACAGCATGAGATTGTTGAACCACCCAAATATGGTGAAACTACTGGAAGTGATTGACACTGAGTAGACTCTGCTTATAGTAATGGAATACCTCAGCGGGGGAGGTATTTTTCAGACACTGGAGGCCAAAGCCATACTCTGAGGCCCCAGGCCTGTTTTGCCCGAACCACCCCGGGAGTGATAGCCAGCAAGCCCATTAACAAAACAAAAATCGAGCCCATTAACAAAACAAAAGAGAGCTTCTCCAGGATCAAGGAACTCTTTTGAGACGTTAACACCATGAGAATGTTGAAACACCCCAATATTGTGAAACGACTGGAAGTGACTGACAGACTGGAGACTCTGCTTACAGTAATGGAGTACCTTAGAGGGGGAGACTTTTTCAGCCACTGACGGCCAAAGCCAGATTTTGAGGACCCAGGCCTGTTCTGCCCGAACCACCAGGTGAGACTTAGCCATCAAGGCCGTTACCAAGACAAAACAGAGCATCTTCAGCCTCCAAAACTCTTTTCAGAGGTTAACAGCATGAGCATGTTGAACCACCCGAATACTGTGAAACTACTGGAAGTGATTGACACTGAGGAGACTCTGCTGATAGTAATGGAGTACTTCAGCGGGGGAGACTTTTTCAGCCACTGGAGGCCAAAGCCAGAATTTGAGGCCCGAGGCCTGTTCTGCATGAACCACCAGGCGAGTGGAAGCCATCAAGGCCATTAACAAGGCTAAAGAGGGCTTTTCCAGGATCAAGGAATTCTTTTGAGAGGTTAACAGCAGGAGAAGTTTGAACCACCCGGATATTGTGAAACTCCTAGAAGTGATTGACACTGAGGAGACTCTTCTTAGAGGAATGGAGTACCTCAGCGGGGGGGACTTTTTCAGCCACTGGTGAGCAAAGCCAGACTTTGAGGCCCGAGGCCCGTTGGGCCCAAACCACCATGGGAGTGGTAGCGATCAAGGCCAAAAACAAGGGGAAAAAAAGAGCTCCTCAAGCCTTCAAAAGTGTTTTCAGAGGTTAACAGCATGAGAATGTTGAACCACCCGAATATTGTGAAACTATTGGAGGTGATTGACACTGAGGAGACTCTGCTTATAGTAAAGGAGTACCTCAGCGGGGGAGACTTTTTTAGCCACTGGAGTTCTAAGCCAGACTTTGAGGCCCGAGGCCCGTTGGGCCCAAACCACCATGGGAGTGGTAGCGATCGAGGCCAAAAACAAGGGGAAAAAAAGAGCTCCTCAAGCCTTCAAAAGTGTTTTCAGAGGTTAACAGCATGAGAATGTTGAACCACCCGAATATTGTGAAACTACTGGACGTGTTTGACACAAGGAGACTCTGCTTATAGTAATGGAGTACCTCAGCGGGGGAGACTTTCTCAGCCACTTGCGGCCTAGGCCAGATTTTGAGGACCGAGGCCTATTCTGCGTGAACCACCATGGGAGTGGTAGCGATCAAGGCCAAAAACAAGGAAAAAAAAGAGCTCCTCAAGCCTTCAAAAGTGTTTTCAGAGGTTAACAGCATGAGAATGTTGAACCACCCGAATATTGTGAAACTACTGGACGTGTTTGACACAAGGAGACTCTGCTTATAGTAATGGAGTACCTCAGCGGGGGAGACTTTCTCAGCCACTTGCGGCCTAGGCCAGATTTTGAGGACCGAGGCCTATTCTGCGTGAACCACCATGGGAGTGGCAGCGATCAAGGCCAAAAACAAGGAAAAAAAAGAGCTCCTCAAGCCTTCAAAAGTGTTTTCAGAGGTTAACAGCATGAGCATGTTGAACCACCCGAATACTGTGAAACTACTGGAAGTGATTGACACTGAGGAGACTCTGCTGATAGTAATGGAGTACTTCAGCGGGGGAGACTTTTTCAGCCACTGGAGGCCAAAGCCAGAATTTGAGGCCCGAGGCCTGTTCTGCATGAACCACCAGGCGAGTGGAAGCCATCAAGGCCATTAACAAGGCTAAAGAGGGCTTTTCCAGGATCAAGGAATTCTTTTGAGAGGTTAACAGCAGGAGAAGTTTGAACCACCCGGATATTGTGAAACTCCTAGAAGTGATTGACACTGAGGAGACTCTTCTTAGAGGAATGGAGTACCTCAGCGGGGGGGACTTTTTCAGCCACTGGTGAGCAAAGCCAGACTTTGAGGCCCGAGGCCCGTTGGGCCCAAACCACCATGGGAGTGGTAGCGATCAAGGCCAAAAACAAGGGGAAAAAAAGAGCTCCTCAAGCCTTCAAAAGTGTTTTCAGAGGTTAACAGCATGAGAATGTTGAACCACCCGAATATTGTGAAACTATTGGAGGTGATTGACACTGAGGAGACTCTGCTTATAGTAAAGGAGTACCTCAGCGGGGGAGACTTTTTTAGCCACTGGAGTTCTAAGCCAGACTTTGAGGCCCGAGGCCCGTTGGGCCCAAACCACCATGGGAGTGGTAGCGATCGAGGCCAAAAACAAGGGAAAAAAAAGAGCTCGTCAAGCCTTCAAAAGTGTTTTCAGAGGTTAACAGCATGAGAATGTTGAACCACCCGAATATTGTGAAACTACTGGACGTGTTTGACACAAGGAGACTCTGCTTATAGTAATGGAGTACCTCAGCGGGGGAGACTTTCTCAGCCACTTGCGGCCTAGGCCAGATTTTGAGGACCGAGGCCTATTCTGCGTGAACCACCATGGGAGTGGTAGCGATCAAGGCCAAAAACAAGGAAAAAAAAGAGCTCCTCAAGCCTTCAAAAGTGTTTTCAGAGGTTAACAGCATGAGAATGTTGAACCACCCGAATATTGTGAAACTACTGGACGTGTTTGACACGAGGAGACTCTGCTTATAGTAATGGAGTACCTCAGCGGGGGAGACTTTTTCAGCCACTTGCGGCCTAGGCCAGATTTTGAGGACCGAGGCCTATTCTGCGTGAACCACCAGGGGAGTGGTAGCCATCAAGGCCATTAACAAGACAAAAGAGAGCTTCTCCAGGATCAGGGAACTCTTTTGAGAGGTTAACAGCATGAGATTGTTGAACCACCCAAATATGGTGAAACTACTGGAAGTGATTGACACTGAGTAGACTCTGCTTATAGTAATGGAATACCTCAGCGGGGGAGGTATTTTTCAGACACTGGAGGCCAAAGCCATACTCTGAGGCCCCAGGCCTGTTTTGCCCGAACCACCCCGGGAGTGATAGCCAGCAAGCCCATTAACAAAACAAAAATCGAGCCCATTAACAAAACAAAAGAGAGCTTCTCCAGGATCAAGGAACTCTTTTGAGACGTTAACACCATGAGAATGTTGAAACACCCCAATATTGTGAAACGACTGGAAGTGACTGACAGACTGGAGACTCTGCTTACAGTAATGGAGTACCTTAGAGGGGGAGACTTTTTCAGCCACTGACGGCCAAAGCCAGATTTTGAGGACCCAGGCCTGTTCTGCCCGAACCACCAGGTGAGACTTAGCCATCAAGGCCGTTACCAAGACAAAACAGAGCATCTTCAGCCTCCAAAACTCTTTTCAGAGGTTAACAGCATGAGCATGTTGAACCACCCGAATACTGTGAAACTACTGGAAGTGATTGACACTGAGGAGACTCTGCTGATAGTAATGGAGTACTTCAGCGGGGGAGACTTTTTCAGCCACTGGAGGCCAAAGCCAGAATTTGAGGCCCGAGGCCTGTTCTGCATGAACCACCAGGCGAGTGGAAGCCATCAAGGCCATTAACAAGGCTAAAGAGGGCTTTTCCAGGATCAAGGAATTCTTTTGAGAGGTTAACAGCAGGAGAAGTTTGAACCACCCGGATATTGTGAAACTCCTAGAAGTGATTGACACTGAGGAGACTCTTCTTAGAGGAATGGAGTACCTCAGCGGGGGGGACTTTTTCAGCCACTGGTGAGCAAAGCCAGACTTTGAGGCCCGAGGCCCGTTGGGCCCAAACCACCATGGGAGTGGTAGCGATCAAGGCCAAAAACAAGGGGAAAAAAAGAGCTCCTCAAGCCTTCAAAAGTGTTTTCAGAGGTTAACAGCATGAGAATGTTGAACCACCCGAATATTGTGAAACTATTGGAGGTGATTGACACTGAGGAGACTCTGCTTATAGTAAAGGAGTACCTCAGCGGGGGAGACTTTTTTAGCCACTGGAGTTCTAAGCCAGACTTTGAGGCCCGAGGCCCGTTGGGCCCAAACCACCATGGGAGTGGTAGCGATCGAGGCCAAAAACAAGGAAAAAAAAAGAGCTCCTCAAGCCTTCAAAAGTGTTTTCAGAGGTTAACAGCATGAGAATGTTGAACCACCCGAATATTGTGAAACTACTGGACGTGTTTGACACAAGGAGACTCTGCTTATAGTAATGGAGTACCTCAGCGGGGGAGACTTTCTCAGCCACTTGCGGCCTAGGCCAGATTTTGAGGACCGAGGCCTATTCTGCGTGAACCACCATGGGAGTGGTAGCGATCAAGGCCAAAAACAAGGAAAAAAAAGAGCTCCTCAAGCCTTCAAAAGTGTTTTCAGAGGTTAACAGCATGAGCATGTTGAACCACCCGAATACTGTGAAACTACTGGAAGTGATTGACACTGAGGAGACTCTGCTGATAGTAATGGAGTACTTCAGCGGGGGAGACTTTTTCAGCCACTGGAGGCCAAAGCCAGAATTTGAGGCCCGAGGCCTGTTCTGCATGAACCACCAGGCGAGTGGAAGCCATCAAGGCCATTAACAAGGCTAAAGAGGGCTTTTCCAGGATCAAGGAATTCTTTTGAGAGGTTAACAGCAGGAGAAGTTTGAACCACCCGGATATTGTGAAACTCCTAGAAGTGATTGACACTGAGGAGACTCTTCTTAGAGGAATGGAGTACCTCAGCGGGGGGGACTTTTTCAGCCACTGGTGAGCAAAGCCAGACTTTGAGGCCCGAGGCCCGTTGGGCCCAAACCACCATGGGAGTGGTAGCGATCAAGGCCAAAAACAAGGGGAAAAAAAGAGCTCCTCAAGCCTTCAAAAGTGTTTTCAGAGGTTAACAGCATGAGAATGTTGAACCACCCGAATATTGTGAAACTATTGGAGGTGATTGACACTGAGGAGACTCTGCTTATAGTAAAGGAGTACCTCAGCGGGGGAGACTTTTTTAGCCACTGGAGTTCTAAGCCAGACTTTGAGGCCCGAGGCCCGTTGGGCCCAAACCACCATGGGAGTGGTAGCGATCGAGGCCAAAAACAAGGAAAAAAAAAGAGCTCCTCAAGCCTTCAAAAGTGTTTTCAGAGGTTAACAGCATGAGAATGTTGAACCACCCGAATATTGTGAAACTACTGGACGTGTTTGACACAAGGAGACTCTGCTTATAGTAATGGAGTACCTCAGCGGGGGAGACTTTCTCAGCCACTTGCGGCCTAGGCCAGATTTTGAGGACCGAGGCCTATTCTGCGTGAACCACCATGGGAGTGGTAGCGATCAAGGCCAAAAACAAGGAAAAAAAAGAGCTCCTCAAGCCTTCAAAAGTGTTTTCAGAGGTTAACAGCATGAGCATGTTGAACCACCCGAATACTGTGAAACTACTGGAAGTGATTGACACTGAGGAGACTCTGCTGATAGTAATGGAGTACTTCAGCGGGGGAGACTTTTTCAGCCACTGGAGGCCAAAGCCAGAATTTGAGGCCCGAGGCCTGTTCTGCATGAACCACCAGGCGAGTGGAAGCCATCAAGGCCATTAACAAGGCTAAAGAGGGCTTTTCCAGGATCAAGGAATTCTTTTGAGAGGTTAACAGCAGGAGAAGTTTGAACCACCCGGATATTGTGAAACTCCTAGAAGTGATTGACACTGAGGAGACTCTTCTTAGAGGAATGGAGTACCTCAGCGGGGGGGACTTTTTCAGCCACTGGTGAGCAAAGCCAGACTTTGAGGCCCGAGGCCCGTTGGGCCCAAACCACCATGGGAGTGGTAGCGATCAAGGCCAAAAACAAGGGGAAAAAAAGAGCTCCTCAAGCCTTCAAAAGTGTTTTCAGAGGTTAACAGCATGAGAATGTTGAACCACCCGAATATTGTGAAACTATTGGAGGTGATTGACACTGAGGAGACTCTGCTTATAGTAAAGGAGTACCTCAGCGGGGGAGACTTTTTTAGCCACTGGAGTTCTAAGCCAGACTTTGAGGCCCGAGGCCCGTTGGGCCCAAACCACCATGGGAGTGGTAGCGATCGAGGCCAAAAACAAGGGAAAAAAAGAGCTCGTCAAGCCTTCAAAAGTGTTTTCAGAGGTTAACAGCATGAGAATGTTGAACCACCCGAATATTGTGAAACTACTGGACGTGTTTGACACAAGGAGACTCTGCTTATAGTAATGGAGTACCTCAGCGGGGGAGACTTTCTCAGCCACTTGCGGCCTAGGCCAGATTTTGAGGACCGAGGCCTATTCTGCGTGAACCACCATGGGAGTGGTAGCGATCAAGGCCAAAAACAAGGAAAAAAAAGAGCTCCTCAAGCCTTCAAAAGTGTTTTCAGAGGTTAACAGCATGAGAATATTGAACCACCCGAATATTGTGAAACTACTGGACGTGTTTGACACGAGGAGACTCTGCTTATAGTAATGGAGTACCTCAGCGGGGGAGACTTTTTCAGCCACTTGCGGCCTAGGCCAGATTTTGAGGACCGAGGCCTATTCTGCGTGAACCACCAGGGGAGTGGTAGCCATCAAGGCCATTAACAAGACAAAAGAGAGCTTCTCCAGGATCAGGGAACTCTTTTGAGAGGTTAACAGCATGAGATTGTTGAACCACCCAAATATGGTGAAACTACTGGAAGTGATTGACACTGAGTAGACTCTGCTTATAGTAATGGAATACCTCAGCGGGGGAGGTATTTTTCAGACACTGGAGGCCAAAGCCATACTCTGAGGCCCCAGGCCTGTTTTGCCCGAACCACCCCGGGAGTGATAGCCAGCAAGCCCATTAACAAAACAAAAATCGAGCCCATTAACAAAACAAAAGAGAGCTTCTCCAGGATCAAGGAACTCTTTTGAGACGTTAACACCATGAGAATGTTGAAACACCCCAATATTGTGAAACGACTGGAAGTGACTGACAGACTGGAGACTCTGCTTACAGTAATGGAGTACCTTAGAGGGGGAGACTTTTTCAGCCACTGACGGCCAAAGCCAGATTTTGAGGACCCAGGCCTGTTCTGCCCGAACCACCAGGTGAGACTTAGCCATCAAGGCCGTTACCAAGACAAAACAGAGCATCTTCAGCCTCCAAAACTCTTTTCAGAGGTTAACAGCATGAGCATGTTGAACCACCCGAATACTGTGAAACTACTGGAAGTGATTGACACTGAGGAGACTCTGCTGATAGTAATGGAGTACTTCAGCGGGGGAGACTTTTTCAGCCACTGGAGGCCAAAGCCAGAATTTGAGGCCCGAGGCCTGTTCTGCATGAACCACCAGGCGAGTGGAAGCCATCAAGGCCATTAACAAGGCTAAAGAGGGCTTTTCCAGGATCAAGGAATTCTTTTGAGAGGTTAACAGCAGGAGAAGTTTGAACCACCCGGATATTGTGAAACTCCTAGAAGTGATTGACACTGAGGAGACTCTTCTTAGAGGAATGGAGTACCTCAGCGGGGGGGAC
This sequence comes from Bos taurus, assembly GCF_002263795.3. NCBI lineage: Eukaryota > Metazoa > Chordata > Mammalia > Artiodactyla > Bovidae > Bos > Bos taurus. The sequence goes on from NW_020191471.1 coordinate 27,012, forward strand.
TTTTTCAGCCACTGGTGAGCAAAGCCAGACTTTGAGGCCCGAGGCCCGTTGGGCCCAAACCACCATGGGAGTGGTAGCGATCAAGGCCAAAAACAAGGGGAAAAAAAGAGCTCCTCAAGCCTTCAAAAGTGTTTTCAGAGGTTAACAGCATGAGAATGTTGAACCACCCGAATATTGTGAAACTACTGGACGTGTTTGACACAAGGAGACTCTGCTTATAGTAATGGAGTACCTCAGCGGGGGAGACTTTCTCAGCCACTTGCGGCCTAGGCCAGATTTTGAGGACCGAGGCCTATTCTGCGTGAACCACCATGGGAGTGGTAGCGATCAAGGCCAAAAACAAGGGAAAAAAAGAGCTCCTCAAGCCCTCAAAAGTGTTTTCAGAGGTTAACAGCATGAGCATGTTGAACCACCCGAATACTGTGAAACTACTGGAAGTGATTGACACTGAGGAGACTCTGCTGATAGTAATGGAGTACTTCAGCGGGGGAGACTTTTTCAGCCACTGGAGGCCAAAGCCAGAATTTGAGGCCCGAGGCCTGTTCTGCATGAACCACCAGGCGAGTGGAAGCCATCAAGGCCATTAACAAGGCTAAAGAGGGCTTTTCCAGGATCAAGGAATTCTTTTGAGAGGTTAACAGCAGGAGAAGTTTGAACCACCCGGATATTGTGAAACTCCTAGAAGTGATTGACACTGAGGAGACTCTTCTTAGAGGAATGGAGTACCTCAGCGGGGGGGACTTTTTCAGCCACTGGTGAGCAAAGCCAGACTTTGAGGCCCGAGGCCCGTTGGGCCCAAACCACCATGGGAGTGGTAGCGATCAAGGCCAAAAACAAGGGGAAAAAAAGAGCTCCTCAAGCCTTCAAAAGTGTTTTCAGAGGTTAACAGCATGAGAATGTTGAACCACCCGAATATTGTGAAACTATTGGAGGTGATTGACACTGAGGAGACTCTGCTTATAGTAAAGGAGTACCTCAGCGGGGGAGACTTTTTTAGCCACTGGAGTTCTAAGCCAGACTTTGAGGCCCGAGGCCCGTTGGGCCCAAACCACCATGGGAGTGGTAGCGATCGAGGCCAAAAACAAGGGAAAAAAAAGAGCTCGTCAAGCCTTCAAAAGTGTTTTCAGAGGTTAACAGCATGAGAATGTTGAACCACCCGAATATTGTGAAACTACTGGACGTGTTTGACACAAGGAGACTCTGCTTATAGTAATGGAGTACCTCAGCGGGGGAGACTTTCTCAGCCACTTGCGGCCTAGGCCAGATTTTGAGGACCGAGGCCTATTCTGCGTGAACCACCATGGGAGTGGTAGCGATCAAGGCCAAAAACAAGGAAAAAAAAGAGCTCCTCAAGCCTTCAAAAGTGTTTTCAGAGGTTAACAGCATGAGAATGTTGAACCACCCGAATATTGTGAAACTACTGGACGTGTTTGACACAAGGAGACTCTGCTTATAGTAATGGAGTACCTCAGCGGGGGAGACTTTCTCAGCCACTTGCGGCCTAGGCCAGATTTTGAGGACCGAGGCCTATTCTGCGTGAACCACCATGGGAGTGGCAGCGATCAAGGCCAAAAACAAGGAAAAAAAAGAGCTCCTCAAGCCTTCAAAAGTGTTTTCAGAGGTTAACAGCATGAGCATGTTGAACCACCCGAATACTGTGAAACTACTGGAAGTGATTGACACTGAGGAGACTCTGCTGATAGTAATGGAGTACTTCAGCGGGGGAGACTTTTTCAGCCACTGGAGGCCAAAGCCAGAATTTGAGGCCCGAGGCCTGTTCTGCATGAACCACCAGGCGAGTGGAAGCCATCAAGGCCATTAACAAGGCTAAAGAGGGCTTTTCCAGGATCAAGGAATTCTTTTGAGAGGTTAACAGCAGGAGAAGTTTGAACCACCCGGATATTGTGAAACTCCTAGAAGTGATTGACACTGAGGAGACTCTTCTTAGAGGAATGGAGTACCTCAGCGGGGGGGACTTTTTCAGCCACTGGTGAGCAAAGCCAGACTTTGAGGCCCGAGGCCCGTTGGGCCCAAACCACCATGGGAGTGGTAGCGATCAAGGCCAAAAACAAGGGGAAAAAAAGAGCTCCTCAAGCCTTCAAAAGTGTTTTCAGAGGTTAACAGCATGAGAATGTTGAACCACCCGAATATTGTGAAACTATTGGAGGTGATTGACACTGAGGAGACTCTGCTTATAGTAAAGGAGTACCTCAGCGGGGGAGACTTTTTTAGCCACTGGAGTTCTAAGCCAGACTTTGAGGCCCGAGGCCCGTTGGGCCCAAACCACCATGGGAGTGGTAGCGATCGAGGCCAAAAACAAGGGAAAAAAAAGAGCTCGTCAAGCCTTCAAAAGTGTTTTCAGAGGTTAACAGCATGAGAATGTTGAACCACCCGAATATTGTGAAACTATTGGAGGTGATTGACACTGAGGAGACTCTGCTTATACTAATGGAGTACCTCAGCGGGGGAGACTTTTTTAGCCACTGGAGTTCTAAGCCAGACTTTGAGGCCCGAGGCCCGTTGGGCCCAAACCACCATGGGAGTGGTAGCGATCGAGGCCAAAAACAAGGGAAAAAAAAGAGCTCCTCAAGCCTTCAAAAGTGTTTTCAGAGTTTAACAGCATGAGAATGTTGAACCACCCGAATATTGTGAAACTACTGGACGTGTTTGACACGAGGAGACTCTGCTTATAGTAATGGAGTACCTCAGCGGGGGAGACTTTTTCAGCCACTTGCGGCCTAGGCCAGATTTTGAGGACCGAGGCCTATTCTGCGTGAACCACCAGGGGAGTGGTAGCCATCAAGGCCATTAACAAGACAAAAGAGAGCTTCTCCAGGATCAGGGAACTCTTTTGAGAGGTTAACAGCATGAGATTGTTGAACCACCCAAATATGGTGAAACTACTGGAAGTGATTGACACTGAGTAGACTCTGCTTATAGTAATGGAATACCTCAGCGGGGGAGGTATTTTTCAGACACTGGAGGCCAAAGCCATACTCTGAGGCCCCAGGCCTGTTTTGCCCGAACCACCCCGGGAGTGATAGCCAGCAAGCCCATTAACAAAACAAAAATCGAGCCCATTAACAAAACAAAAGAGAGCTTCTCCAGGATCAAGGAACTCTTTTGAGACGTTAACACCATGAGAATGTTGAAACACCCCAATATTGTGAAACGACTGGAAGTGACTGACAGACTGGAGACTCTGCTTACAGTAATGGAGTACCTTAGAGGGGGAGACTTTTTCAGCCACTGACGGCCAAAGCCAGATTTTGAGGACCCAGGCCTGTTCTGCCCGAACCACCAGGTGAGACTTAGCCATCAAGGCCGTTACCAAGACAAAACAGAGCATCTTCAGCCTCCAAAACTCTTTTCAGAGGTTAACAGCATGAGCATGTTGAACCACCCGAATACTGTGAAACTACTGGAAGTGATTGACACTGAGGAGACTCTGCTGATAGTAATGGAGTACTTCAGCGGGGGAGACTTTTTCAGCCACTGGAGGCCAAAGCCAGAATTTGAGGCCCGAGGCCTGTTCTGCATGAACCACCAGGCGAGTGGAAGCCATCAAGGCCATTAACAAGGCTAAAGAGGGCTTTTCCAGGATCAAGGAATTCTTTTGAGAGGTTAACAGCAGGAGAAGTTTGAACCACCCGGATATTGTGAAACTCCTAGAAGTGATTGACACTGAGGAGACTCTTCTTAGAGGAATGGAGTACCTCAGCGGGGGGGACTTTTTCAGCCACTGGTGAGCAAAGCCAGACTTTGAGGCCCGAGGCCCGTTGGGCCCAAACCACCATGGGAGTGGTAGCGATCAAGGCCAAAAACAAGGGGAAAAAAAGAGCTCCTCAAGCCTTCAAAAGTGTTTTCAGAGGTTAACAGCATGAGAATGTTGAACCACCCGAATATTGTGAAACTACTGGACGTGTTTGACACAAGGAGACTCTGCTTATAGTAATGGAGTACCTCAGCGGGGGAGACTTTCTCAGCCACTTGCGGCCTAGGCCAGATTTTGAGGACCGAGGCCTATTCTGCGTGAACCACCATGGGAGTGGTAGCGATCAAGGCCAAAAACAAGGAAAAAAAAGAGCTCCTCAAGCCTTCAAAAGTGTTTTCAGAGGTTAACAGCATGAGCATGTTGAACCACCCGAATACTGTGAAACTACTGGAAGTGATTGACACTGAGGAGACTCTGCTGATAGTAATGGAGTACTTCAGCGGGGGAGACTTTTTCAGCCACTGGAGGCCAAAGCCAGAATTTGAGGCCCGAGGCCTGTTCTGCGTGAACCACCAGGCGAGTGGAAGCCATCAAGGCCATTAACAAGGCTAAAGAGGGCTTTTCCAGGATCAAGGAATTCTTTTGAGAGGTTAACAGCAGGAGAAGTTTGAACCACCCGGATATTGTGAAACTCCTAGAAGTGATTGACACTGAGGAGACTCTTCTTAGAGGAATGGAGTACCTCAGCGGGGGGGACTTTTTCAGCCACTGGTGAGCAAAGCCAGACTTTGAGGCCCGAGGCCCGTTGGGCCCAAACCACCATGGGAGTGGTAGCGATCAAGGCCAAAAACAAGGGGAAAAAAAGAGCTCCTCAAGCCTTCAAAAGTGTTTTCAGAGGTTAACAGCATGAGAATGTTGAACCACCCGAATATTGTGAAACTATTGGAGGTGATTGACACTGAGGAGACTCTGCTTATAGTAAAGGAGTACCTCAGCGGGGGAGACTTTTTTAGCCACTGGAGTTCTAAGCCAGACTTTGAGGCCCGAGGCCCGTTGGGCCCAAACCACCATGGGAGTGGTAGCGATCGAGGCCAAAAAAAAGGAAAAAAAAAGAGCTCCTCAAGCCTTCAAAAGTGTTTTCAGAGGTTAACAGCATGAGAATGTTGAACCACCCGAATATTGTGAAACTACTGGACGTGTTTGACACAAGGAGACTCTGCTTATAGTAATGGAGTACCTCAGCGGGGGAGACTTTTTCAGCCACTTGCGGCCTAGGCCAGATTTTGAGGACCGAGGCCTATTCTGCGTGAACCACCATGGGAGTGGTAGCGATCAAGGCCAAAAACAAGGAAAAAAAAGAGCTCCTCAAGCCTTCAAAAGTGTTTTCAGAGGTTAACAGCATGAGAATGTTGAACCACCCGAATATTGTGAAACTACTGGACGTGTTTGACACGAGGAGACTCTGCTTATAGTAATGGAGTACCTCAGCGGGGGAGACTTTTTCAGCCACTTGCGGCCTAGGCCAGATTTTGAGGACCGAGGCCTATTCTGCGTGAACCACCAGGGGAGTGGTAGCCATCAAGGCCATTAACAAGACAAAAGAGAGCTTCTCCAGGATCAGGGAACTCTTTTGAGAGGTTAACAGCATGAGATTGTTGAACCACCCAAATATGGTGAAACTACTGGAAGTGATTGACACTGAGTAGACTCTGCTTATAGTAATGGAATACCTCAGCGGGGGAGGTATTTTTCAGACACTGGAGGCCAAAGCCATACTCTGAGGCCCCAGGCCTGTTTTGCCCGAACCACCCCGGGAGTGATAGCCAGCAAGCCCATTAACAAAACAAAAATCGAGCCCATTAACAAAACAAAAGAGAGCTTCTCCAGGATCAAGGAACTCTTTTGAGACGTTAACACCATGAGAATGTTGAAACACCCCAATATTGTGAAACGACTGGAAGTGACTGACAGACTGGAGACTCTGCTTACAGTAATGGAGTACCTTAGAGGGGGAGACTTTTTCAGCCACTGACGGCCAAAGCCAGATTTTGAGGACCCAGGCCTGTTCTGCCCGAACCACCAGGTGAGACTTAGCCATCAAGGCCGTTACCAAGACAAAACAGAGCATCTTCAGCCTCCAAAACTCTTTTCAGAGGTTAACAGCATGAGCATGTTGAACCACCCGAATACTGTGAAACTACTGGAAGTGATTGACACTGAGGAGACTCTGCTGATAGTAATGGAGTACTTCAGCGGGGGAGACTTTTTCAGCCACTGGAGGCCAAAGCCAGAATTTGAGGCCCGAGGCCTGTTCTGCATGAACCACCAGGCGAGTGGAAGCCATCAAGGCCATTAACAAGGCTAAAGAGGGCTTTTCCAGGATCAAGGAATTCTTTTGAGAGGTTAACAGCAGGAGAAGTTTGAACCACCCGGATATTGTGAAACTCCTAGAAGTGATTGACACTGAGGAGACTCTTCTTAGAGGAATGGAGTACCTCAGCGGGGGGGACTTTTTCAGCCACTGGTGAGCAAAGCCAGACTTTGAGGCCCGAGGCCCGTTGGGCCCAAACCACCATGGGAGTGGTAGCGATCAAGGCCAAAAACAAGGGGAAAAAAAGAGCTCCTCAAGCCTTCAAAAGTGTTTTCAGAGGTTAACAGCATGAGAATGTTGAACCACCCGAATATTGTGAAACTATTGGAGGTGATTGACACTGAGGAGACTCTGCTTATAGTAAAGGAGTACCTCAGCGGGGGAGACTTTTTTAGCCACTGGAGTTCTAAGCCAGACTTTGAGGCCCGAGGCCCGTTGGGCCCAAACCACCATGGGAGTGGTAGCGATCGAGGCCAAAAACAAGGGAAAAAAAAGAGCTCGTCAAGCCTTCAAAAGTGTTTTCAGAGGTTAACAGCATGAGAATGTTGAACCACCCGAATATTGTGAAACTACTGGACGTGTTTGACACAAGGAGACTCTGCTTATAGTAATGGAGTACCTCAGCGGGGGAGACTTTCTCAGCCACTTGCGGCCTAGGCCAGATTTTGAGGACCGAGGCCTATTCTGCGTGAACCACCATGGGAGTGGTAGCGATCAAGGCCAAAAACAAGGAAAAAAAAGAGCTCCTCAAGCCTTCAAAAGTGTTTTCAGAGGTTAACAGCATGAGCATGTTGAACCACCCGAATACTGTGAAACTACTGGAAGTGATTGACACTGAGGAGACTCTGCTGATAGTAATGGAGTACTTCAGCGGGGGAGACTTTTTCAGCCACTGGAGGCCAAAGCCAGAATTTGAGGCCCGAGGCCTGTTCTGCGTGAACCACCAGGCGAGTGGAAGCCATCAAGGCCATTAACAAGGCTAAAGAGGGCTTTTCCAGGATCAAGGAATTCTTTTGAGAGGTTAACAGCAGGAGAAGTTTGAACCACCCGGATATTGTGAAACTCCTAGAAGTGATTGACACTGAGGAGACTCTTCTTAGAGGAATGGAGTACCTCAGCGGGGGGGACTTTTTCAGCCACTGGTGAGCAAAGCCAGACTTTGAGGCCCGAGGCCCGTTGGGCCCAAACCACCATGGGAGTGGTAGCGATCAAGGCCAAAAACAAGGGGAAAAAAAGAGCTCCTCAAGCCTTCAAAAGTGTTTTCAGAGGTTAACAGCATGAGAATGTTGAACCACCCGAATATTGTGAAACTATTGGAGGTGATTGACACTGAGGAGACTCTGCTTATAGTAAAGGAGTACCTCAGCGGGGGAGACTTTTTTAGCCACTGGAGTTCTAAGCCAGACTTTGAGGCCCGAGGCCCGTTGGGCCCAAACCACCATGGGAGTGGTAGCGATCGAGGCCAAAAACAAGGAAAAAAAAAGAGCTCCTCAAGCCTTCAAAAGTGTTTTCAGAGGTTAACAGCATGAGAATGTTGAACCACCCGAATATTGTGAAACTACTGGACGTGTTTGACACAAGGAAACTCTGCTTATAGTAATGGAGTACCTCAGCGGGGGAGACTTTCTCAGCCACTTGCGGCCTAGGCCAGATTTTGAGGACCGAGGCCTATTCTGCGTGAACCACCATGGGAGTGGTAGCGATCAAGGCCAAAAACAAGGAAAAAAAAGAGCTCCTCAAGCCTTCAAAAGTGTTTTCAGAGGTTAACAGCATGAGAATGTTGAACCACCCGAATATTGTGAAACTACTGGACGTGTTTGACACGAGGAGACTCTGCTTATAGTAATGGAGTACCTCAGCGGGGGAGACTTTTTCAGCCACTTGCGGCCTAGGCCAGATTTTGAGGACCGAGGCCTATTCTGCGTGAACCACCAGGGGAGTGGTAGCCATCAAGGCCATTAACAAGACAAAAGAGAGCTTCTCCAGGATCAGGGAACTCTTTTGAGAGGTTAACAGCATGAGATTGTTGAACCACCCAAATATGGTGAAACTACTGGAAGTGATTGACACTGAGTAGACTCTGCTTATAGTAATGGAATACCTCAGCGGGGGAGGTATTTTTCAGACACTGGAGGCCAAAGCCATACTCTGAGGCCCCAGGCCTGTTTTGCCCGAACCACCCCGGGAGTGATAGCCAGCAAGCCCATTAACAAAACAAAAATCGAGCCCATTAACAAAACAAAAGAGAGCTTCTCCAGGATCAAGGAACTCTTTTGAGACGTTAACACCATGAGAATGTTGAAACACCCCAATATTGTGAAACGACTGGAAGTGACTGACAGACTGGAGACTCTGCTTACAGTAATGGAGTACCTTAGAGGGGGAGACTTTTTCAGCCACTGACGGCCAAAGCCAGATTTTGAGGACCCAGGCCTGTTCTGCCCGAACCACCAGGTGAGACTTAGCCATCAAGGCCGTTACCAAGACAAAACAGAGCATCTTCAGCCTCCAAAACTCTTTTCAGAGGTTAACAGCATGAGCATGTTGAACCACCCGAATACTGTGAAACTACTGGAAGTGATTGACACTGAGGAGACTCTGCTGATAGTAATGGAGTACTTCAGCGGGGGAGACTTTTTCAGCCACTGGAGGCCAAAGCCAGAATTTGAGGCCCGAGGCCTGTTCTGCATGAACCACCAGGCGAGTGGAAGCCATCAAGGCCATTAACAAGGCTAAAGAGGGCTTTTCCAGGATCAAGGAATTCTTTTGAGAGGTTAACAGCAGGAGAAGTTTGAACCACCCGGATATTGTGAAACTCCTAGAAGTGATTGACACTGAGGAGACTCTTCTTAGAGGAATGGAGTACCTCAGCGGGGGGGACTTTTTCAGCCACTGGTGAGCAAAGCCAGACTTTGAGGCCCGAGGCCCGTTGGGCCCAAACCACCATGGGAGTGGTAGCGATCAAGGCCAAAAACAAGGGGAAAAAAAGAGCTCCTCAAGCCTTCAAAAGTGTTTTCAGAGGTTAACAGCATGAGAATGTTGAACCACCCGAATATTGTGAAACTACTGGAGGTGATTGACACTGAGGAGACTCTGCTTATAGTAAAGGAGTACCTCAGCGGGGGAGACTTTTTTAGCCACTGGAGTTCTAAGCCAGACTTTGAGGCCCGAGGCCCGTTGGGCCCAAACCACCATGGGAGTGGTAGCGATCGAGGCCAAAAACAAGGAAAAAAAAGAGCTCGTCAAGCCTTCAAAAGTGTTTTCAGAGGTTAACAGCATGAGAATGTTGAACCACCCGAATATTGTGAAACTACTGGACGTGTTTGACACAAGGAGACTCTGCTTATAGTAATGGAGTACCTCAGCGGGGGAGACTTTCTCAGCCACTTGCGGCCTAGGCCAGATTTTGAGGACCGAGGCCTATTCTGCGTGAACCACCATGGGAGTGGTAGCGATCAAGGCCAAAAACAAGGAAAAAAAAGAGCTCCTCAAGCCTTCAAAAGTGTTTTCAGAGGTTAACAGCATGAGCATGTTGAACCACCCGAATACTGTGAAACTACTGGAAGTGATTGACACTGAGGAGACTCTGCTGATAGTAATGGAGTACTTCAGCGGGGGAGACTTTTTCAGCCACTGGAGGCCAAAGCCAGAATTTGAGGCCCGAGGCCTGTTCTGCGTGAACCACCAGGCGAGTGGAAGCCATCAAGGCCATTAACAAGGCTAAAGAGGGCTTTTCCAGGATCAAGGAATTCTTTTGAGAGGTTAACAGCAGGAGAAGTTTGAACCACCCGGATATTGTGAAACTCCTAGAAGTGATTGACACTGAGGAGACTCTTCTTAGAGGAATGGAGTACCTCAGCGGGGGGGACTTTTTCAGCCACTGGTGAGCAAAGCCAGACTTTGAGGCCCGAGGCCCGTTGGGCCCAAACCACCATGGGAGTGGTAGCGATCAAGGCCAAAAACAAGGGGAAAAAAAGAGCTCCTCAAGCCTTCAAAAGTGTTTTCAGAGGTTAACAGCATGAGAATGTTGAACCACCCGAATATTGTGAAACTATTGGAGGTGATTGACACTGAGGAGACTCTGCTTATAGTAAAGGAGTACCTCAGCGGGGGAGACTTTTTTAGCCACTGGAGTTCTAAGCCAGACTTTGAGGCCCGAGGCCCGTTGGGCCCAAACCACCATGGGAGTGGTAGCGATCGAGGCCAAAAACAAGGAAAAAAAAAGAGCTCCTCAAGCCTTCAAAAGTGTTTTCAGAGGTTAACAGCATGAGAATGTTGAACCACCCGAATATTGTGAAACTACTGGACGTGTTTGACACAAGGAAACTCTGCTTATAGTAATGGAGTACCTCAGCGGGGGAGACTTTTTCAGCCACTTGCGGCCTAGGCCAGATTTTGAGGACCGAGGCCTATTCTGCGTGAACCACCAGGGGAGTGGTAGCGATCAAGGCCAAAAACAAGGAAAAAAAAGAGCTCCTCAAGCCTTCAAAAGTGTTTTCAGAGGTTAACAGCATGAGAATGTTGAACCACCCGAATATTGTGAAACTACTGGACGTGTTTGACACGAGGAGACTCTGCTTATAGTAATGGAGTACCTCAGCGGGGGAGACTTTTTCAGCCACTTGCGGCCTAGGCCAGATTTTGAGGACCGAGGCCTATTCTGCGTGAACCACCAGGGGAGTGGTAGCCATCAAGGCCATTAACAAGACAAAAGAGAGCTTCTCCAGGATCAGGGAACTCTTTTGAGAGGTTAACAGCATGAGATTGTTGAACCACCCAAATATGGTGAAACTACTGGAAGTGATTGACACTGAGTAGACTCTGCTTATAGTAATGGAATACCTCAGCGGGGGAGGTATTTTTCAGACACTGGAGGCCAAAGCCATACTCTGAGGCCCCAGGCCTGTTTTGCCCGAACCACCCCGGGAGTGATAGCCAGCAAGCCCATTAACAAAACAAAAATCGAGCCCATTAACAAAACAAAAGAGAGCTTCTCCAGGATCAAGGAACTCTTTTGAGACGTTAACACCATGAGAATGTTGAAACACCCCAATATTGTGAAACGACTGGAAGTGACTGACAGACTGGAGACTCTGCTTACAGTAATGGAGTACCTTAGAGGGGGAGACTTTTTCAGCCACTGACGGCCAAAGCCAGATTTTGAGGACCCAGGCCTGTTCTGCCCGAACCACCAGGTGAGACTTAGCCATCAAGGCCGTTACCAAGACAAAACAGAGCATCTTCAGCCTCCAAAACTCTTTTCAGAGGTTAACAGCATGAGCATGTTGAACCACCCGAATACTGTGAAACTACTGGAAGTGATTGACACTGAGGAGACTCTGCTGATAGTAATGGAGTACTTCAGCGGGGGAGACTTTTTCAGCCACTGGAGGCCAAAGCCAGAATTTGAGGCCCGAGGCCTGTTCTGCATGAACCACCAGGCGAGTGGAAGCCATCAAGGCCATTAACAAGGCTAAAGAGGGCTTTTCCAGGATCAAGGAATTCTTTTGAGAGGTTAACAGCAGGAGAAGTTTGAACCACCCGGATATTGTGAAACTCCTAGAAGTGATTGACACTGAGGAGACTCTTCTTAGAGGAATGGAGTACCTCAGCGGGGGGGACTTTTTCAGCCACTGGTGAGCAAAGCCAGACTTTGAGGCCCGAGGCCCGTTGGGCCCAAACCACCATGGGAGTGGTAGCGATCAAGGCCAAAAACAAGGGGAAAAAAAGAGCTCCTCAAGCCTTCAAAAGTGTTTTCAGAGGTTAACAGCATGAGAATGTTGAACCACCCGAATATTGTGAAACTATTGGAGGTGATTGACACTGAGGAGACTCTGCTTATAGTAAAGGAGTACCTCAGCGGGGGAGACTTTTTTAGCCACTGGAGTTCTAAGCCAGACTTTGAGGCCCGAGGCCCGTTGGGCCCAAACCACCATGGGAGTGGTAGCGATCGAGGCCAAAAACAAGGGAAAAAAAAAGAGCTCATCAAGCCTTCAAAAGTGTTTTCAGAGGTTAACAGCATGAGAATGTTGAACCACCCGAATATTGTGAAACTACTGGACGTGTTTGACACAAGGAGACTCTGCTTATAGTAATGGAGTACCTCAGCGGGGGAGACTTTCTCAGCCACTTGCGGCCTAGGCCAGATTTTGAGGACCGAGGCCTATTCTGCGTGAACCACCATGGGAGTGGTAGCGATCAAGGCCAAAAACAAGGAAAAAAAAGAGCTCCTCAAGCCTTCAAAAGTGTTTTCAGAGGTTAACAGCATGAGCATGTTGAACCACCCGAATACTGTGAAACTACTGGAAGTGATTGACACTGAGGAGACTCTGCTGATAGTAATGGAGTACTTCAGCGGGGGAGACTTTTTCAGCCACTGGAGGCCAAAGCCAGAATTTGAGGCCCGAGGCCTGTTCTGCGTGAACCACCAGGCGAGTGGAAGCCATCAAGGCCATTAACAAGGCTAAAGAGGGCTTTTCCAGGATCAAGGAATTCTTTTGAGAGGTTAACAGCAGGAGAAGTTTGAACCACCCGGATATTGTGAAACTCCTAGAAGTGATTGACACTGAGGAGACTCTTCTTAGAGGAATGGAGTACCTCAGCGGGGGGGACTTTTTCAGCCACTGGTGAGCAAAGCCAGACTTTGAGGCCCTAGTCTCATTGGGCCCAAACTACCAGGGGAGTTATAGCCATCAAGGCCATTAACAAGACATAACAGAGCATCTCCAGCCTCCAATAACTCTTTCCAGAGGTTAAGAGGATGAGAAGGTTGAATCAAGCACCCGAATATTCGGAAACTACTGGAAGTGATTGACACTGAGGAGACTCTGCTTGTAATAATGGAGTACCTCAGCGAGGGATACTTTTTCAGCCACTTGCAGCCTAGGCCAGATTTTGAGGACTGAGGCCCAGTGGGCCCAAACCACCATGGGAGTGGTAGCCATCAAGGCCAAAAACAAGAAAAAAAAGAGCTTCTCCAGCCTTCAAAACTGTTTTCAGAGGTTAACAGCATGAGAATGTTGAACCACCCGAATATTGTGAAACTACTGGAAGTGACTGAGAGTGAGGAGACTCTGATTATAGTAATGGAGTACCTCAGTGGGAGAGACTTGTTCACCCACTTGGAAGCCTAAGGCCCGATCCGCCCATACCACCAGGTGAGTGGTAGCAATCAAGGCCATTAAAAAGACAAAAAAGAGCATCTCCATCATCCAATAACTGTTTTTAGAGTTTAAAAGCAAGAGAATGTTGAACCACTCGAATATTGTGAAACTACTGGAAGTGATTGACACGGAGGAGACTCTATTATACTAATGGAGTACCTCAGCAGGGGAGATTTGTTCATCCATTTGAGGCCAAAGGCAGAGGCAGAGGCCCAAGGCCCGTTCTGCCCCTACCACCAGGGAAGTGGAGGCCATCAAGGCCATTAACAAGACAAAGCAGAGGATCTCCAGCCTCCAAAACTGTTTTGAGAGGTTAACACAATGAGAATGTTGAATCACCCAAATATTGTGAAACTACTGGAAGTGATTTACTCTGAGGAGACTCTGCTTATACTAATGGAGTACCTCAGTGGGGGAGACGTTTTCAGCCACTGGAGGCCAAAGCCAGATTTGAGGGGGGAGGCCTGTTGTGCCAAACCACCAGGGGAGTGGTAGCGATCAAGGCCATTAACAAAACAAAAGAGTGCTTCTCTAGGATCAAGGAATTCTTTTGAGTGGTTAACAGCATGAGAATCTCGAACCACCTGAATATTGTGAAACTATTGGAAGTGATTAACACTGAGGAGACTCTGCTTATAGTAATGGAGTACCTCAGCGGGGGAGACTTTTTCAGCCACTGGAGTCCAAAGCCAGACTGTGAGGCCCGAGGCCTGTTATGCCCCAACCACCAGGGGAGTGGTAGCCATCAAGGCCATTAACAAGACAAAAGAGTGCTTCACCATGATCAAGGAATTCTTTTACTTTTACTTTTATTTTATTTTTTAAACTTTACAATATTGTATTAGTTTTTCCAATTATTGAAATGATTCCACCACAGGTATACATGTGTTTCCCATCCTGAACCCTCCTCCCTCCTCCCTCTCCATACCATCCCTCTGGGTTGTCCCAGTGCACCAGCCCCAAGCATCCAGTATCGTGCATCGAACCTGGACTGGCAACTCGTTTCATACATGATATTATACATGTTTAAATGCCATAAGTGGTTAACAGCATGAGAATCTTGAACCACCCGAGTATTGTGAAACTATTGGAGGTGATTGACACTGAGGAGACTCTGCTTATAGTAAAGGAGTACCTCAGCGGGGGAGACTTTTTTAGCCACTGGAGTTCTAAGCCAGACTTTGAGGCCCGAGGCCCGTTGGGCCCAAACCACCATGGGAGTGGTAGCGATCGAGGCCAAAAACAAGGAAAAAAAAAGAGCTCCTCAAGCCTTCAAAAGTGTTTTCAGAGGTTAACAGCATGAGAATGTTGAACCACCCGAATATTGTGAAACTACTGGACGTGTTTGACACGAGGAGACTCTGCTTATAGTAATGGAGTACCTCAGCGGGGGAGACTTTTTCAGCCACTGGAGTCCAAAGCCAGACTGTGAGGCCCGAGGCCTGTTATGCCCCAACCACCAGGGGAGTGGTAGCCATCAAGGCCATTAACAAGACAAAAGAGTGCTTCACCATGATCAAGGAATTCTTTTACTTTTACTTTTATTTTATTTTTTAAACTTTACAATATTGTATTAGTTTTTCCAATTATTGAAATGATTCCACCACAGGTATACATGTGTTTCCCATCCTGAACCCTCCTCCCTCCTCCCTCTCCATACCATCCCTCTGGGTTGTCCCAGTGTACCAGCCCCAAGCATCCAGTATCGTGCATCGAACCTGGACTGGCAACTCGTTTCATACATGATATTATACATGTTTAAATGCCATAAGTGGTTAACAGCATGAGAATCTTGAACCACCCGAGTATTGTGAAACTATTGGAGGTGATTGACACTGAGGAGACTCTGCTTATAGTAAAGGAGTACCTCAGCGGGGGAGACTTTTTTAGCCACTGGAGTTCTAAGCCAGACTTTGGGGCCCGAGGCCCGTTGGGCCCAAACCACCATGGGAGTGGTAGCGATCGAGGCCAAAAACAAGGGAAAAAAAAGAGCTCCTCAAGCCTTCAAAAGTGTTTTCAGAGGTTAACAGCATGAGAATGTTGAACCACCCGAATATTGTGAAACTACTGGACGTGTTTGACACAAGGAGACTCTGCTTATAGTAATGGAGTACCTCAGCGGGGGAGACTTTTTCAGCCACTTGCGGCCTAGGCCAGATTTTGAGGACCGAGGCCTATTCTGCGTGAACCACCATGGGAGTGGTAGCGATCAAGGCCAAAAACAAGGAAAAAAAAGAGCTCCTCAAGCCTTCAAAAGTGTTTTCAGAGGTTAACAGCATGAGAATGTTGAACCACCCGAATATTGTGAAACTACTGGACGTGTTTGACACGAGGAGACTCTGCTTATAGTAATGGAGTACCTCAGCGGGGGAGACTTTTTCAGCCACTTGCGGCCTAGGCCAGATTTTGAGGACCGAGGCCTATTCTGCGTGAACCACCAGGGGAGTGGTAGCCATCAAGGCCATTAACAAGACAAAAGAGAGCTTCTCCAGGATCAGGGAACTCTTTTGAGAGGTTAACAGCATGAGAATGTTGAACCACCCAAATATGGTGAAACTACTGGAAGTGATTGACACTGAGTAGACTCTGCTTATAGTAATGGAATACCTCAGCGGGGGAGGTATTTTTCAGACACTGGAGGCCAAAGCCATACTCTGAGGCCCCAGGCCTGTTTTGCCCGAACCACCCCGGGAGTGATAGCCAGCAAGCCCATTAACAAAACAAAAATCGAGCCCATTAACAAAACAAAAGAGAGCTTCTCCAGGATCAAGGAACTCTTTTGAGACGTTAACACCATGAGAATGTTGAAACACCCCAATATTGTGAAACGACTGGAAGTGACTGACAGACTGGAGACTCTGCTTACAGTAATGGAGTACCTTAGAGGGGGAGACTTTTTCAGCCACTGACGGCCAAAGCCAGATTTTGAGGACCCAGGCCTGTTCTGCCCGAACCACCAGGTGAGACTTAGCCATCAAGGCCGTTACCAAGACAAAACAGAGCATCTTCAGCCTCCAAAACTCTTTTCAGAGGTTAACAGCATGAGCATGTTGAACCACCCGAATACTGTGAAACTACTGGAAGTGATTGACACTGAGGAGACTCTGCTGATAGTAATGGAGTACTTCAGCGGGGGAGACTTTTTCAGCCACTGGAGGCCAAAGCCAGAATTTGAGGCCCGAGGCCTGTTCTGCATGAACCACCAGGCGAGTGGAAGCCATCAAGGCCATTAACAAGGCTAAAGAGGGCTTTTCCAGGATCAAGGAATTCTTTTGAGAGGTTAACAGCAGGAGAAGTTTGAACCACCCGGATATTGTGAAACTCCTAGAAGTGATTGACACTGAGGAGACTCTTCTTAGAGGAATGGAGTACCTCAGTGGGGGGGACTTTTTCAGCCACTGGTGAGCAAAGCCAGACTTTGAGGCCCGAGGCCCGTTGGGCCCAAACCACCATGGGAGTGGTAGCGATCAAGGCCAAAAACAAGGGGAAAAAAAGAGCTCCTCAAGCCTTCAAAAGTGTTTTCAGAGGTTAACAGCATGAGAATGTTGAACCACCCGAATATTGTGAAACTATTGGAGGTGATTGACACTGAGGAGACTCTTCTTAGAGGAATGGAGTACCTCAGCGGGGGGGACTTTTTCAGCCACTGGTGAGCAAAGCCAGACTTTGAGGCCCGAGGCCCGTTGAGCCCAAACCACCATGGGAGTGGTAGCGATCAAGGCCAAAAACAAGGGGAAAAAAAGAGCTCCTCAAGCCTTCAAAAGTGTTTTCAGAGGTTAACAGCATGAGAATGTTGAACCACCCGAATATTGTGAAACTATTGGAGGTGATTGACACTGAGGAGACTCTGCTTATAGTAAAGGAGTACCTCAGCGGGGGAGACTTTTTTAGCCACTGGAGTCTAAGCCAGACTTTGAGGCCCGAGGCCCGTTGGGCCCAAACCACCATGGGAGTGGTAGCGATCGAGGCCAAAAACAAGGAAAAAAAAAGAGCTCGTCAAGCCTTCAAAAGTGTTTTCAGAGGTTAACAGCATGAGAATGTTGAACCACCCGAATATTGTGAAACTACTGGACGTGTTTGACACAAGGAGACTCTGCTTATAGTAATGGAGTACCTCAGCGGGGGAGACTTTTTCAGCCACTTGCGGCCTAGGCCAGATTTTGAGGACCGAGGCCTATTCTGCGTGAACCACCATGGGAGTGGTAGCGATCAAGGCCAAAAACAAGGAAAAAAAAGAGCTCCTCAAGCCTTCAAAAGTGTTTTCAGAGGTTAACAGCATGAGAATGTTGAACCACCCGAATATTGTGAAACTACTGGACGTGTTTGACACGAGGAGACTCTGCTTATAGTAATGGAGTACCTCAGCGGGGGAGACTTTTTCAGCCACTTGCGGCCTAGGCCAGATTTTGAGGACCGAGGCCTATTCTGCATGAACCACCAGGGGAGTGGTAGCCATCAAGGCCATTAACAAGACAAAAGAGAGCTTCTCCAGGATCAGGGAACTCTTTTGAGAGGTTAACAGCATGAGAATGTTGAACCACCCGAATACTGTGAAACTACTGGAAGTGATTGACACTGAGGAGACTCTGCTGATAGTAATGGAGTACTTCAGCGGGGGAGACTTTTTCAGCCACTGGAGGCCAAAGCCAGAATTTGAGGCCCGAGGCCTGTTCTGTGTGAACCACCAGGCGAGTGGAAGCCATCAAGGCCATTAACAAGGCTAAAGAGGGCTTTTCCAGGATCAAGGAATTCTTTTGAGAGGTTAACAGCAGGAGAAGTTTGAACCACCCGGATATTGTGAAACTCCTAGAAGTGATTGACACTGACGAGACTCTTCTTAGAGGAATGGAGTACCTCAGCGGGGGGGACTTTTTCAGCCACTGGTGAGCAAAGCCAGACTTTGAGGCCCTAGGCTCATTGGGCCCAAACTACCAGGGGAGTGGTAGCCATCAAGGCCATTAACAAGACATAACAGAGCATCTCCAGCCTCCAATAACTCTTTCCAGAGGTTAAGAGGATGAGAAGGTTGAATCAAGCACCCGAATATTCGGAAACTACTGGAAGTGATTGACACTGAGGAGACTCTGCTTGTAATAATGGAGTACCTCAGCGAGGGATACTTTTTCAGCCACTTGCAGCCTAGTCCAGATTTTGAGGACTGAGGCCCAGTGGGCCCAAACCACCATGGGAGTGGTAGCCATCAAGGCCAAAAACAAGAAAAAAAAGAGCTTCTCCAGCCTTCAAAACTGTTTTCAGAGGTTAACAGCATGAGAATGTTGAACCACCCGAATATTGTGAAACTACTGGAAGTGTTTGACACTGAGGAGACTCTGATTATAGAAATGGAGTACCTCAGAGGGGGAGACTTTTTCAGCCACTTGCGGCCTAGGCCAGATTTTAAGGACCAAGGACTATTCTGCGCGAACCACCAGGGGAGTGGAAGCCATCAAGGCCATTAACAAGACAAAAGAGGGCTTCCCCAAGATCACGGAATTCTTTTGAGAAGTTAACAGCATGAGAATATTGAACCCAGCGAATATTGTGAATCTACTGGAAGTGACTGACAGTGAGGAGACTCTGCTTATAATAATGGAGTACCTCAACAGAGGAGACTATTTCAGCGACTGGAGACCGAATCCAGACTTTGAGGCCCGAGACCCGACGGGCCCAAACCACCACGGGTGTGGTAGCCATCAAGGCCATTAACAAGACAAAAGAGAGTTTCTCCAGGATCCAGGAACTGTTTTGAGACGTTAACAGCATGAGAATGTTGAACCACCCAAATATGGTGAAACTACTGGAAGTGATTGATATTAAGGAGACTCTAAATATAGTAATGGAGTACCTCGGGGGGACAATTGTTCACCCACTTGAAAGCCTGAGGCCCAACCGCACATACCATCCGATGAGTGGTTGCCATTAAGGCCCCTAACAAGACAAAACAGAGCATCTGCAGGCACCAATAACTCTTTTCAGAGGTTAACAGGATGAGAAGGTTGAACCACCCGAATATTCTGCAACTACTGAAAGTGACTGACTCTGAGGAGACTCTGCCTATAATAATGGAGTACCTCAGCAAGAGAGACTTTTTCAGCCACTGGAGCCAAAAGCCAGCGTTTGAGTCCCAAGGCCTGTTCTGCCCGAACCACCAGGGGAGTGGTAGCCATCAAGGCCATTAACAAGACAAAAGAGAGCTTCTCCAGGATCAGGGAACTCTTTTGAGAGGTTAATAGCATGAGCATGTTGAACCACCCAAATACGGTGAAACTACTGGAAGTGATTGACACTGAGTAGACTCTGCTTGTAGTAATGGAATACCTCAGCAGGGGAGACTTTTTCAGACACTGGAGACCAAAGCCAGACTCTGAGGCCTGAGGCTTGTAATTCCCGAACCACCCCGGGAGTGATAGCCAGCAAGCCCATTAACAAAACAAAAGAGAGCTTCTCCAGGATCAAGGAACTCTTTTGAGACGTTAACACCATGAGAATGTTGAAACACCCCAATATTGTGAAACTACTGGAAGTGACTGACACTGAGTAGACTCTGCTTATAGGAATGGAGTACCTCAGCCGGGGTGACTTTTTCAGCCACTGGGGGCCAAAGCCATACTTTGAGGCCCCAGACCCCTTGGGCCCAAACCACCACGGGAGTGGTAGCCATCAAGGACTTTAACAAGACAAAAGAGAGTTTCTCCAGGATCCAGGAACTCTTTTGAGAGGTTAACACCATGAGAATGTTGAACCACTCAAATATTGTGAAACTACTGGAAGTGAATGATGTGGAGTACCTCAGCGGGGGAGACTTGTTCACCCACTTGGAAGCCTTAGGCCCGACCCACACATACCACCAGGTGAGTGGTAGCCATCAAGGCCATTAACAAGACAATACAGAGCATCTCCAGCCTCCTATAACTGTTTCCAGAGGTTAACAGCATGAGAAGGTTGAACCACTGGAATATTATGAAACTACTGGAAGTGATTGACACTGAGGAGACTCTGCTCATAATAATGGAGTACCTCAGCCGGGCAGTCTTTTTCAGCTACTGGAGGCCAAAGCCAGAGTTTGAGGCCCGAGGCCTATTCTGCGTGAACCACCAGGGGAGTGGTAGCCATCAAGTCCATTAACAAGACAAAAGAGATTTTCTCCATGATCCAGAAACTGTTTTGAGAGGTTAATAGCATGAGCATGGTGAACCACCCGAATATTGTGAAACTACTTGAAGTCATTTATACTAAGCACTCTGTGTTTATAGTAATCCCCAACTTGGAAGCCTGAGGCCCGATCCTCCCATACCAGCAGGTAAGTGGTAGCCATCAAGGCCATTAACAAGACAAAACAAAGCATCTACAGCCTCCAATATCTGTATTCAGAGGTGTACAGCTTGAGAGTGTTGAACCACCCGAATACTGTGGAACTACTGGCAGTGATTGATAATGAGGGGACTCTGCTTATCGTAAGGGAGTACCTCAGCGGGGGAGACTTGTTCACCCACTTGGATGCCAAAGGCAGACTTGGAAGCCTGAGGCACGTTCCGCCCATACCACCAGGGGAGTGGTAGCATTCAAGGACGTTAACACGACAAAAGAGAGCGTCTCCAACCTCCAGGAACAGTTTCGATAGGTTAACAGCATAAGAATGTTGAACCACTGGAATAATGTCAAAGTACTGGAAGTGACTGATACTGAGGAGACTCTGTATACTAATGGAGTACCTCAGCGGGGGAGACCTGTTCACCCACTATGAGGCCAAAGAGAGAGGCAGAGGCCTGAGGCCCGTTGGGCCCGTACCACCAAGGGATGGTAGCCATCAAAGCGATTAACAGACGAGAGAGACTCTCTAGCGTCCAGGAACTGTTTCGAGAGGTTAACATCATTAGAATGTTAAACGACCTGAATACTGTGAAACTATTGGAAGTGATTGATACTGAGGACACTCTGCTTATAGTAATGGAGTACCTCAGAGGGGGAGATTTGTTCACTCACTTGGAGGCCAAAGCCAGAGGAGGAGGACCGAGGCCCACTCTGCGCATACCACCAGGGGAGTGGTAACCAAAAGGTCATTAACAAGACGAAAGAGAGCCTCTCCTGCCTCCAGGAATGTTTTGAGAGGATAATAGCATGAGAATGTTGAACCCCCGGAATATTGCAAAAATACTGGAAGTGATTGATACTGAGGAGGCTGTGATTACAGTAATCACCCACTTGGAAACCTGAGGCCCAATCCACCCATACCACCATGGGAGGGGTAGCCATCAAGGCCATTATGAGCACAAAACAGATGGCACCAACGGCAACTGTGACACACATCACACCAGGGGCACCCATGACACCAGTGTCACCTGTGGCACCCACGTTGCCCACAACACTCACAGAACCCCTGGCACCCAGGGCAACCACATCACCTGTGACACCTGCAACATCAATGGCACCCATGACATCAGCAGTAAAATCCCTGAAGGAATCCATGGCCTCCCAGATGTGCCTGATGCAGGAAGCTCCACCCTTGTTGGGCAGCCCTAGAATATGTCCCCAGTCAGTCTCTCTGGCTTCACCCAGAAAAAGAAGAGGGTAGCTGGGAGAATTTGGAGACGTATATTTAAATATCTTTGCTGTGGGCTGCCCAGCAAGAGGGCTAATAATAAAGTGACACCAGAAACAGATAGTGGATCACCTGCCAAGCTCCCTAGGACCTGGTCATGTTCCGACCAGGATGATGGCATTCAAATCCAGCACCTCCAGCACCTTCAAGAAAGCCTCCTATCCAAAACTCTGGCCAGCTAAGAGGATGCTCTGGAGTGGTCTGGGCAACCAGAAGAGGCACCACCTTGGCCTGGCTGCCCCACCTCCCCTGCTGGGTGAAACTTCAGACTGGACTGTGCCCTGGGGCATGTCCCCCAACGCCCACACGTCTGTCTTTCATGTTGGTGGGGAAGGGGATAATGCTTGTCATCTCCTTGGTTCTTCATAGTCTTAATAAACTTTATGCTCCAGAAAGATGTATCATCCTCTGTTTTGCCTTCTCTCTGGTTAGAGAAGTGTGTTGTCATTTAGTACTTGGCGTTAATGACCTAAGAATTAGCACAATCATTCCCAAGAGCAACAATTGCTGCACTGCAGGGCAGACATGCAGAAAGAGTGTATTATCCCCCTGCACTGACATTACCTAATATTTTCAGAAGGGTCAAAGGGAACTTTTGATCCCTGCAGCCAGTGTTAATAGGACCGGGACGTCTGGGATAGGCTAATAAATCCTGTGAACCAGCCGGTGTGCAGTGTGGTCAGGTCCCCAGGCTGATGAGTTTCTTGAATGTCCTGCAGGAGCTGGGTTCTCTCCTCCTCCCATGGGGAAGGGCCCTGATGCATGAGGTTATCAAAATGTTTTTGATGTGGATCATTTTTAAAGTCTATTGAACTTGTTACAATATTGCTTCTGTTTTACATTCTGGTTTTTTGGCCTGGAAGCATGTGGAATCTTTGCTCCCCAACCAGGGATTGAACCTGCAGTCCCCTGCGCTGGAAGGCGAAGTCTTAACTGCTAGACCACCAGGGAAGTCCCTTTTTCATCTTAATTTTTTTGATGTGTGGGTCTGACTACAGGGACTGGCTGATTATCAAAAATACTAGATTTGTCAGCGACCCCGGGTTCCCTGGTTCAAGGAGCCACTGAACACATGGGAGACTGGAACAGGGTCTTCTTCCCAGAGGCCTGTCTCTGGGGGGGCACGCTCTGTGGACACACACTCTCAGAGACATCAGCTGAACCGTTCTGTGGGCTCTTGTGTGCTTACCTGTCACCTGCTGACTGTGCATTTCTTCACCACCAACATGCAGAGCTCTCTGGCCACTCGCCCACGAGCCACCTCCTGGGGCAGTCACAAAATGGCCTATAAGATTCTAAGTCAATCAGGCTCTTTCTGCTTTCTTCTCAGCTCTTGTTTTGTACATCAACAGTGTCACTGATATTTTTTTTTTCTTCTTCTCTTCACCTGGATTCTCTAGCAAAGGGGAGGCTAGGAACTGGCCCAATATACAAGGATCCTTACCCTTTCTTCTCATTTCTTCATTACTGTCTCTCAGTTCTGTATCAGAAAAAAATCCATGGGCCAAGTTAGTGAAAACAGATCTCTCACTGCAGAGGGGGAGAAAGAGAGACATCGACAGACCAAACAACAATTATTTTAATTGGGTGGGAAGGACAGGAAGACGTGAATGGATTCTTCCTCTACTCGAACACAAACGTGGTCAGAGAGCAATGAACTCTCGATATGTGGTACATCCTAATGGTAGTCAGGAAGGAATAAAGCAATCTGAGGTGAGGAGATGGGCTGGGCGGCTGGTCATCCCACATCTGAGATGACATTCTCAGCTGGCTTTTAGGTGAACCCTTCTATCTTAAATGAGGGACTTTAAGATTCGTTCACAGTATAACCACTTTCAGCCATCACTTTCTCTGATATATATCATTCATACGCAAAGAGTTAAATGTGCTCATTTTGGATATTTCCTGAAATCCAACTCACTAATTCACAAAGCCTTGGGAGTATCTCCCTACAAGATGCTTATTAATTACAAAGTTAAAATTTAAATCTACATTGGAGAACCCTCACAGACACCACCCTAAACACATGGTCAAAGTCTACCTCAATAGTAATAAAATGTGTCAACATCCTGTACCTTTTTGGAGCTTCCCTGGAGCTCAGCCATAAAGAATCTTCCTGCCAATGCAGGAGACATGGGTCTGAGTGTTCAATCCCTGGGTCAGGAAGGTCCCCTGGAGAAGGAACTGGCAATCCACTCCAGTATTCTTGCCTGGGAAATCCCATGGGCAGAGGAGCCGGATGGGTGATAGTCCATGGGGTCTCCAAATAGTCAGGCATGACTGAGCAACTAAATAACAACAACAAAGTATGCTATAGAAGAATTTCCATAATAAGGTTAGTTCACACATCTTCCACCTCATATCCACCTTTTCTTTCCTTTTGTGGTCAAAACATGTAAGATCTACTCTGGTAACAACTCTCAAGTATACATTACAATACTCTATGGTATTAGAGTCACCATGCTATATATTAGACCCCTAGAACTTAGTCATCTTATGTTTATGTCTTTCGACCAATACCTCCCCAACCCCCTCCCCCCTCAAACAACAAACATTCCTCCAAGAGTTTGGCATTTTTAGATTCCACATACAAGTGAGATCGTACACTATTTGTCTTTATCTGAAGTATCTCACTTAGCATATGCCCTCAAGCTTCATCCATGTTGTTACAAATGGAAGGATTTCCTTCTTTCTCATGGCTGAATAATATGCCACCATACATATACATATAGAATACATAAGAATATATATATATACACACACCATAGATTTGTTATCCACCTTTATTCATCTGTCAACAAACACAGATTCTTCTATTTCTTGGTAGTTTCAAATAATGCTGCAATGAACACTGGGGTACAGAGAGCACTTCAACATACTGATTTCATTTCCTTTGGCTTATTTCCCAGAAGTGGGAATGCCGGATCATATGGGAGTTATCTTTCACTTTTTGACTTATTATCGTAACTGTTTTCCATAACGGCTAGGCCACATTCTTTGGATTCTAATCTCAGCTCTGCCACATATTAAAAGGACTTAACCTTCCTGAACCTCACTTTTTTTTGTCTATAAAAATGAGACGGGTTAGACTAAATAAAATGACAGATAAAGGAAAGGCATTTTGGCAGTCCTTGTACTAGGTTTAAGGAAGACAGATGACTAAATCATAGTAGGTGCCCTCTGGGTTGCTCAAGCATGATCTCCACGTTCCGTTTTAGCTTCAGCTTAAGAAGCTCTATGGTCCAGTTATTAAAATTGTAGGTTCTGGGGTCTAATCTAGGACACTGTTTAAAAACTGGCCCTGCCATTAACTTAGCAACATAACTTTGAAAGACTTTCTCCTTTCAGCCATTCATGAAAGTGGAGATAGTAGTTACTCCAAAGTGACAAGGTGAGCTTAAATTAAACAATGCAGCCAAGGTGTTTCAGACAGTATGGTATATAATAAATCACTGCCACTAGCACTTATTCTTTTTCTAGCATTTGTTTATCAATGGAGACACCACTGCTTAGGGCTGGATAATTCTTCTTTAGGAAAATCTTTCCAAAGAGTTCCTGTAACGTCCCCCAGGTCATTGGAACAAACCAAACCACCCCCAGATATGTTCAAACATGGAGAGAATACTCTTATGCCTCCCGGTTAAGGACTACGTACATAACAAACTACTTCTAAGGATTTGTTTATTTTTGTGTTCTAAGTATAACACTGTGACTAGCACACAACTCAGTAAACACCTTTAATAGAAATGGGTACAGAATGAATAAAACAATATGACTTTATAGATATGCTGGAAATGCCACCATTATAAATTCATGCCTTTTGTGTGTGTGTGTGTGTGTGCTTCTATTAAATGTCTAGAATTCCTCATTAAATTGCAGGTAGTTCCAAGGGGAAATTGGAGAAGGCAATGGCAATTGCCTGGAAAAGTGCCTGGAAATTTTTTTTCCTGGAAAATCTAGCCTGGAAAATCCAGTACTCTTGCCTGGAAAATCCCATGGATGGAGGAGCCTGGTAGACAACAGTACATGGGGTCTCGAAGAGTTGGACACGACTGAGCAACTTCACTTTCACTTTTCACTTTCATTCACTGGAGAAGGAAATGCCAACCCACTCCAGTAATCTTGCCTGGGGAATCCCAGGGACAGCAGAGCCTGGTGGGCTGCCATCTATGGATTCGCACAGAGTTGGACATGACTGAAGCGACTTAGCAACAGTAGCAGCCAAGAGGAAATACTCTCAGCAGTTACTAACTACTGTCAATGTGGGTGGATGCCAGCTGTGACAAAAGCCCTGCAGGAGTAGTTCATGGGACAGGAAACATGGCGACACTCTAGTGTTCAATATAAATTCAAAACTGAGAAGCTTTGTATGGTCTCTAACTGTCTCTCTGCAAAAAATCTGCACACAAAAAATAAGAACATGTGTGACAATGTGAGCCCAATGGGAGACACATCTCTTACCTCTCATTTTATTTTAAAAGAAATTGAAACCCAAGTTCCCTTTCCATCTATCATCTTCTTGCCCTCTTTCTTCCTTACAGAATTACACCACATCCCATAGTTCTCTTTCCTCCCTAAATAGTCTTCCTGAGAAACTAAGCTGAACATTTTTATTTAATATCTGTTTTCATTAGTAAAATTCTTCTCATAATTCTTTGAAAATTCATTGTCCCACCCAGGAACATTCAATGTTTTTGTCCTCAACTCTAAAAGTCAGGGGCCTCATGTGTACTTTGGTTTTCTTTCCACTTCTCACAAAGCACTTTACTCTGAAGAACATACCTATTCTCGTGGACTTAACAATGACAACTTACCTTTATCTGATTATTTACCATCAGAAGCCCCAAATTCACAGTTTAATTCTGTAAAAAATATTCACTACACAACTGACAATTTATAAAAATTCGTCTCCATTTCACATGCCTCCCTACTTAACACAAAGATCTCCTAATGCATTGAGACAAGTGAGGTAGCACTCACTAGTTAGTACATGTAAACAACTATTTTCACTATGAAACACAAGAGCAAGTCTATTTCAGAACAGAACTGCACTTCTTGCAAATGATGCAGGATTTCATGATGTCAAAACACAGTTCAGAAACTTAGAAAAGCACTTGTATGGAAGAGTTGCTCCAGTGAACAAATGAAGATAAATTTACAAGGCTGATGACGAATGGTGACTTGAAAGACTTCACAAAAATTGCTTGAGTATCAAAAAATTAGGAGACTTAGAAAAAAAATGATGAATCCTCACGTATGTTTTGCAAATTTTGCCCTCTTTATAACTGTGCCATAATGGTAAAGCTGAGAGCTTCTATAGCCAAAATAATCTTGAAAAAGTACAAAGTTAAATGTCTCACAGTTTCTGATTTCAAGCTTATCACAATGCTATTGTAATCAAAACAGTGTGGTATGTGTATAAATACAGACAGAACAATGGAATAGAATAAAGAGCCCAGAAATAAACCCTCACAATCATAGCCAAATGATTCCTGATAAGGAAGCTACGACCATTCAATGGGGAAAAAAAACAAAAAAAAACTTTTCAACAAACAGTTGTGGGAAAACTAGATATCCACATGCAAAAGAACAAGTTGTAGCCTGACCTTACATTATAGACAAAAAGAACTGAAAACGGATCAAAGATCTAAATGTAAGACCTCTATCTAGAAAAGTCTTAGAAGAAAACAAAGAAGAAAAGCTTCATGACATATTCCATCGTAATTTCTTAGAAATTTGGGGGGAAAATTTTGTTTTAACTCCACCTTTTTAGGATCCTTGGCTAACTCTAAAAATCAAATTGACCAGCACAGAGTAATAGGAGAAAGCATATAAATTTATTAACATAAGTCTTAAGAAACATGGGAGCCTTCATAAGAAAACCAATATCTGAAGAAACAGTGAAACTTGAGTGTAAATGTAGTCGAACACAGAGTATTTGTCTTTTTGTTACTGGATTGCTGCTGCTAAGTCACTTCAGTCGTGTCCGACTCTGTGCAGCCCCGTAGACAGCAGCCCACCAGGCTCCCCTGTCCCTGGGATTCTCCAGGCAAGAATACTGGAGTGGGTTGCCATTTCCTTCTCCAATGCGTGACAGTGAAAAGTGAAAGTGAAGTTGCTCAGTTGTGTCTGACTCTTAGCGACCCCTTGGACTGTAGCCAACCAGGCTCCTCCATCCATGGGATTTTCCAGGCAAGAGTACTGGACTGGGTTGCCATTTCCTTTTCCATGTTACTGGATTATTTTAGTATTCTGTCCTTTTGGTTTGTACAAGTTATAACACATGTCAGAACTTTCTTTTTATGGCGAATACTATTCTGTTATATGTTTGCATCAGATTTAGTTTATCCATTCATCTATCAGTGGACCTTTGAGTTGCTTCCACCTTTGGGCTTCTGTGAGTAGTGCCTCTAGCAACACGGGTGTACAAGCATCTCTTCAAGACCACGCTTTCAATTCTTCTGAGCATATTCCAAATGTAGACTTGGTGGACCATACAGAAATTTAATTTTTAAATTTTTGAGGAACCACCATGCTCTTTCATGGTGACTACACTATTTTACCTTCCTATTAATAGTGCAAAAGGGGAGTTGTCTGGTGGTCCAGTGGTTAGGAATCTGTCTGCCAGTGCAGGGGATACGAGTTCAACCCCTGGTCTGGGGAGATTTCAGATTCTGTGGGGCAGTGAAGCCTGTGGGCCACAGTTACTGGGCCTGTGTGCTCTAGAGCCCGTATACTGCAACTGCTGAGGCCACACACTGCATCCAGAGAGTTTCCTCCACTTGTGGCAACTAGAGAAAGCCCGTATCCAGCAGCAAAGACCCAGTGCCGCCATAAAGAAATAAATATCAACATAGTGCACAGAGATTTCCTTTTTTTAGCATCCTTGTCAACAGGTGTTCCTTTTTCTTTTATTTCTTTTTTCTTTTTATAGCAGCTACTTCAGTGGGTATGAGCTGGATGTGTCACTGTGGTTTTGATTTGCATTTCCCTGTTGACTAGAGATGTGGTACATCTTCTCATGTGCCTATTGGCCATTCGTATATGTTCTTTGGAGAAACTTCTTTCAAATCCTTTAGTCATTTTTTATTATGATCTTTTTGTTTCTGTTGTTGTTAAATCTTAGAAATTGCCCTTATATTCTACATTTTAACTCATTGTCAGATAAATGGTTTGCAAATGTTTCCTTCCATTCCTTGAGTTGTCTTTTCACTATTGATTGGGTCCTTGATGCACAAAAGTTTTACATTTTGGTGTAGTCCAGTTTATCTCTTTTAACTTTGTTTGTCTATGCTTTCAGTGTCATGTCTTATGGAGTTGAGACCATGGTACACTAATATATGACACCTTGGCATATTTTATATATTAAGTTGAAGGACTTTGAGAAAACAGCAGAAGTAGGAAGGTTACTTTGTCCTTCTGCTCACCCTTCACCCCTAAAGTAGGTCATAATACTTTTAAGTGAGAAGTGCTTTCCCTATAGAAGCAAAGGTGTGTCCTCATCTCCAAAGACAAAAGGATTCCAGAAAGACTCCAAAGAGGCCTTGCTAAGTTTCTGCAGGTGTACTACACTCACCTCATGCTCCTTGGCCTATTATATTTCTTCATGACTATCCACTCTTCATCAAATCTAATGTGAAAACACTCAGGTTTCACTGTTTCTTCAGATCTTGGTTTTCTTATGAAGGCTCCCATGTTTCTTAAGACTTATGTTAATAAATTTATATGCTTTCTCCTATTACTCTGTGTTGGTCAATTTGATTTTCAGAGTTAGCCAAGGATCTGAAAAAGGTGTTGTAAAAAAAAAAATTACTCCGAAATCTCTAAGAAATTACAATGAAATATGTCATGAAGCTTTTCTTCTTTGTTTTCTTCTAAGACTTTTCTAGATTGAGGTCTTGCATTTAGATCTTTGATCCATTTTCAGTTCTTTTTGTCTATAGTGTAAGGTAAGCGTACAATTTGTTCTTTTGCATGTGGATATCTAGTTTTTCCACAACTGTTTGTTCACAAGGGTTTTTTTTTTCCCCTCCCATTGAATGGTCTTAGCTTCCTGATCAGGAATCATTTGCCTATGATTGTGAGGGTTTATTTCTGGGCTCTCTATTATACTCCATTGTTCTGTCTGTATCTATACACATACCACACTGTTTTGATTACAATAGCATTGTGATAAGCTTGAAATCAGAAAGTGTGAGACATTTAACCTTGTTCTTTTTCAAGATTGTTTTGGCTATTGAAGCTCTCAGCTTTACTGTTATGACACAGTTATAAAGAGGGCAAAACATAAAATTTGCAAACCATAGGTGAGGATTCATCATTTTTTTTTTTCTAAGTCTCCTAATTTTTTGATATTCAAGTAATTTTTTGTGAAGTCTTTCAAGTCACCATTCGTCATCAGCCTTGTAAATTTATCTTCATTTATTCAGTAGAGTAACTCTTCCATACGAGCACTTTTCTAAGTATCTGAACTGTGTTTTGACATCATGAAATCCTGCATCATTTGCAAGAAGTGCAATTCTGTTCTGAAATAGATTTGCTCTTGTATTTCATAGTGCAAATAGTTGTTTACATGTACTAACCAGTGAATGCTACCTCACTTGTCTCAATGCATTAGGAGATCTTTGTGTTAAGTAGGGAGGGATGTGAAATGGAGACGAATTTTTATAAATTGTCAGTTGTGTAGTGAATATTTTTTACAGAATTAAACTGTGAATTTGGGGCTTCTGATGGTAAATAATCAGATAAAGGTAAGTTGTCATTGTTAAGTCCACGAGAATAGGTATGTTCTTCAGAGTAAAGTGCTTTGTGAGAAGTGGAAAGAAAACCAAAGTACACATGAGGCCCCTGACTTTTAGAGTTGAGGACAAAAACATTGAATGTTCCTGGGTGGGACAATGAATTTTCAAAGAATTATGAGAAGAATTTTACTAATGAAAACAGATATTAAATAAAAATGTTCAGCTTAGTTTCTCAGGAAGACTGATTAGGGAGGAAAGAGAACTATGGGATGTGGTGTAATTCTGTGAGGAAGAAAGAGGGCAAGAGGCTGATAGATGGAAAGGGAACTTGGGTTTCAATTTCTTTTAAAATAAAATGAGAGGTAAGAGATGTGTCTCCCATTGGGCTCACATTGTCACACATGTTCTTATTTTTGTGTGCAGATTTTTTGCAGAGAGACAGTTAGAGACCATACAAAGCTTCTCAGTTTTGAATTTATATTGAACACTACTGTCTCTCCATGTTTTGTCCCATGAACTACTCCTGCAGGGCTTTTGTCACAGCTGGCATCCACCCACCTTGATGCTAGTTAGTAACAGCTGAGAGTATTTCCCCTTGGCTGCTACTGCTGCTAAGTCGCTTCAGTCATGTCCGACTCTGTGTGACCCCATAGACGGCAGCACACCAGGCTCTGCTGTCCCTGGGATTCTCCAGACAAGAACACTGGAGTGGGTTGCCATTTCCTTCTCCAGTGAATGAAAGTGAAAAGTGAAAGTGAAGCCGCTCAGTCGTGTCCTGCTCTTCGCCACCCCATGCACGGCAACCTACCAGGTTCCTCCGTCCATGGGATTTTCCAGGCAAGAGTACTGGATGGGTTGCCTTTGACTGAACTGACTGAACTGAACTGAATCCAAGTTTTCCAAATGCCCCCTGACATTTTTACTTAAAACTGTTTCTCTATTAATTCAAATTCAACATAAAAATATCAAACCTCTCATTGCCCATCTAAATATTACTTTCCCATTTCTCAATGTCATTGTACATGCCACACCAACTTAAATGAAAATACTGGTGTCATTCTGTCTTCCATTTGCTCACCTGTCTTTTAATGTGTCCAAGCCCTGCTGACTTGTCTTTTGAAGGCTATCTTTCATCTGGACTCCTTTTTCTTCCCTCCAAGTTTCACTCCTTCTGGCCCGTACCTCTTATGCCTAAGTGAGCACCATAAACTTCTCTTTTGCCTCCTCACTTATTCAATTTTTTCCTGTTCTAAGTCCACCCAAATACATCCCTGTTAATCTTTACAGTTGTTGTTGTTGTTGTTTATGTGGGTGTTTTTTTGTGTGTGTTTTTGGCAATGTCACACAGCATGTGTGATCTTAGTTCCCTGACCAGGGATCGAATGCATGCCCTTTCCATTGGAAGCTCAGAGTCTTAACCACCGGACCACCAGGTAAATCCCCAACACTAAAATCTTTTAATGCAGCTCAGTTAGTTCAGTCACTCAGTCTAGTCCAACTCTTTGTGACCCCGTGGACTGCAGCATGCCAGGCTACCCTGTCCATCACAGGGAATATCCACTCCTGGAGTTTGCTCAAACTCAGTTCCATCGAGTTGGTGATGCCATCCAACTATCTTATCCTCTGTTGTCCCCTTCTCCTTCTGCCTTCAATCTTTCCCAGCATCAGGGTCTTTTCCAAGAAGTCAGGTCTTCACATCAGGTAGCCAAAATATTTGGAGCTTCAGTTTCAGGATCAGGCCCTCCAAAGAATATTCAGGACTTATTTCCTTTAGGATTGACTGGCTGGATCTCCTTGCAGTCCAAGAGACTCTCAAGAGTCTCCTCCAACACCACAGTTCAAAAGCATCAATTCTTCGGATTAAAGATTTACTGAACATGGCCCAACCCATCAGAACAAGATCCAGTTTCCCCCTCAGTCAGTCTCTCCCCAGTCAGGAAGCTTCCATAAGCCTCGTATCCTTCTCCATCAGAGGGCAGACAGACTGAAAAGCCACAGTCACAGGAAGTTAACCAATCTGATCTCACGGACCACAGCCTTGTCTGATTCAATGAAACTATGAGCCGTGCCATGTAGGGCCACCCAAGATGAACGGGTCATGGTGGAAAGTTCTGACAAAATGTAGTCCACTGGAGAAGGGAATGGCAAACCACTTCAGTATTCTTGCCTTGAGAACCCCATGAACAGTATGAAAAGGCTAGTGTGTAAGATGAGTGCAATTGTGCAGTAGTTTGAATATTCTTTGGGATTGCCTTTCTCTGGGATTGATATTAAAACTGACTTTTTCCAGTCCTGTGTCCACTCTGAGTTTTTCAAATTTGCTGGCATATTGAGTGCAGCACTTTCACAGCATCATCTTTCAGGATTTGAAATAGCTCAGTGGAGTTCCATCACCTCCACTAGCTTTGTTCGTAGTGATGCTTCCTATGGCCCACTTGACTTCCCATTCGAGGATATCTGGCTCATTTAAGTCACCACATCATTGTTATCTGGATCATTGAGACATTTTTTGTATAGCTTTTCTGTGTCTTCTTGCCACTTCTTCTTAATATTCTGCTTCTGTTAGGTCAACATCGTTTCTGTCCTTAATTGTGCCCATCTTTGCATGACATTTTCCCTTGGTATCTCATTTTCTTGAAGAGTTCTGTCATGCAGCTCTGCTTCAGCCAAAACACATTATTCATTCTTCTGCAAACTTTTTTCCTTTTCCTATCTCTTGGCTTTTACTTCATTGCCTCCTCCATGTTTTCTAACTCTACAAATCCTATTCAGATCCCAAAGCTGCCTTTCTTGATGAGCTCAAGACTAAATGTTCTCTCCCCAGGAACACATGTTTGCCTACATCCCTCCGAAGGCAATTTTCCATGCATGTAAACCCAGAAGTAGGCGACCAGGATACTTCTTAATTGTATAATCATGTCTAATGTCCTCAGTGCATATAATGACAACAAACAGTTGTTATTTATTGAATACCTGCTAAACACTTTGTATTTACTAATAATAGCAACCATTTGTTGAGTTTTTCTTGTGTGCTACATCCTAACCACATTACATCAATGAGTCTACATAAAAGTTGTGAAAGGTAGGCAGGATTATTAGCCCATTTTTTCCAGATGAGGAAACTAAGGTAGAGAGAAAACATACAGCCTAACAAAGAAAGCTGCTAGTAATAGTGGGCAGAGCTAGAATTCAAACCCAGACAGTCCAGCTTCTCAATCCACATTCTTGACCACTACCCTGTGTTAAATTATAATGTGTCATTTAATCCTACACTAACCCACAAGGATAAATATTAGCTTGCCCACTATGAAAATTAACAAAATGAAATCCAAAGAAGACACGAAATACCTTCAGTCACACATATGGTTAAGTGGTAATGTTCAACTTTATACCCAGGTCTGTCAGACTCCATTAAACATTATTTTATATGCTTATGCTCTTGAGATCAACACAACTATCTTAAAAGGTTACTATGGGAATTAAATAAGACCATGCATATGTTTTATAAGTGCTAATACACTATACTGATGTTGGATTGAATTTCCTGTGAGCATACCCTTACGTCACCACCACACCTATTAAAATTAGACATATAGTCTCTAAATTTTAATCCTATATGTCTATCGGTCTGTTCATTGGTCTTAAAATCTAATAGCTCATGTATATGCATTACTATACTAATAAATCTTCAGTCTGTCACATATTCACTCATTGTTCCTAAGCCAGTTTCTTATTCTCTCTCTGCTTGAGCTTCCTAATTCTTTAAATGGGAACAATAGCATATATATTAGCTGTTGTAAGAGTGTAATTAATATAAGTAGAATATTTATAACAGTATGGGGTACACAATAAAATGTATAAAACATCAATTATAATTATGACTGTGTCTATAAGAAAATATATAAAAATAAACCTTAAAGAAATGAGAAAACATGAGCTAAACAAATTTTATTTTAGTGTATTGATTAATGATATACAACTTTCTGCTTTTTGTAAAAGTATTACTAATATCACTAATTTTAGCAAAGAAGTATGATTGAACATATACCATGCTTTTTAAAGTCTGGATATAACAAGTTGTGATACAGTGATTTGATGGCCTGGTGATTTTGATGATTTTGATGGCCAAAATTTATTTTGGTTTTTTATTTTAATGACAGCCTCCTTGAAAAATACACTTCACAAAGAAACACAGGTCCTTATGAAAAAGCTTATCATATACAAGTCTTATTTTTGATCAATACATTCCATCTTCTATAATTGTAATCTCTTTTTTTACAAATTAAAAGAAGGTATATAATGCTTATATTTTTACAGATGATCTTAAAACCTACCTAAAGTCTTCACATGGACAGTTTTTTTTAACAAATTAGAAATTTTATTCTCAAAGTATTATTAATATTGAAATATGAGAGTTTTACAGGTAAAATAAATCTGTCTTAATCTCAGGAACAAAAATCACATAGTGATGGAAGCATTCTTAAACATATGCTTTCGAAATTCTTTCTCCAAACCATGGATTTTCTTCAAAGGCCATTATTTTCTCATTTATTATCAAAAAGTATCACTTTCATTCAAAAAGATTGGCAAAGTGGGTATCTTTTGTCAAAAAAAAAAATGCTGCTAGATAACATAACATCAATAGCCTTTGATTTTAGCTCATGATACAGCTGAGAAAGAGTTCAAACCAGGAGGGGGCATACTTTTTTTCCATTTTCTCGCTCTTATTATTGGCTTGAATTATTAGGGTCATCTTGACCAGCAGTTTCTTTGCAGAAAATATATTAAGTCACTTGTACATTTTAAGAGTGTTAATTTATCATCATCATATAGTGTAGAAATCCATTTCACCAAGAACATGTAATATACAACATGTCACTGTATGTTCAGAATGAGGTAGCTGCCACCAACTTTGAGTTACAGAGCTCCCATTCCTCTTGCAGACCATGTGACCCAGAATCATCCACCCTAGTGACTGAGTGATGGAGCCAGTATCAATCATATATTCAATACTAGCAAAGTTTAGTGTATTTCTATTTTCTCAAGATTAAAACCTAAATAGAAATTAAAGTTCTAATAACTAGTGGTTTGGTGGTAAAAAAAAAAATCTGTTTACCAATGCAGGAGACACCAGTTTGATCCCTTGATGAGCAAGATCCCCTGGAGAAGAAAATCACAAGCCACTCCAGTATTCTTGCCTGGGAAATCCAAGGGACAGAGGAGCCTGGCGGGCTATAGCCCATGGGGTTGCAAAGAGTCAGACCTGACTTAACAATTCAACAATAATAACAAAATATTTTCTTCAGGCACCTTAAAGGACAGCCTTGCACATCCCTAGAACGTACAACCTTATTTTGGAAATGACAGTACTAAGCTGTCTCATGGCAACAGTGACAGCACATGGTCACCAAAGAATAACAGGATTCCTTTTTTCCCCTCAGACCTCTATTCTTCCCTTTAAGGAGACTCAAGCACTCAGGGCTCTCTTCTTTCTGTTCTTCACTATCCTTAGTATCAAACTCAAATGTATTAACACACACACACTTTTAAACTCCATATCTCTCTTGTTTCACTCTTATATCTCTCCCCATCCCTCATGAATGTTCCTATTTCCCACTTTTTTTTTTCTTTATCTGTGAACTGAAAAATTACCGAACTCATCACATGGACCACAGCCTTGTCTAACTCAGTGAAACTATGAGCCATGCCATGTACCCAAGATGGATGGGTCATGGTGGAGAGTTCTGACAAAATGTCTTCCACTGGAGGAGGGAATGGCAAACCACTTCTGAATTCTTGCCTTGAGAACCCCATGAACAGTATGAAAAGGCAAAAAGATACAACACTGAAAGATAAACTCCCCAGGTCGGTAGGTGCCCAATATGCTACTGGAAGAGTGGATAAATAACTCCAGAAAGAATGAAGAGATGATCCAAAGGGAAAAAAATGTCCAGTTGTGGATGTGACTGGTGATGGAAGTTAAGTCCGATGCTGTAAAGAAGAATATTGCATAGGAACCTGGAATGTTAGGTCCATGAATCAAAATAAAATTGGAAGTGGTTAAACAGGAGATGGCAAGAGTGAATATCAGCATTTTAGGAATCAGGGAACCAAAATGGCTTGGAATGGGCAAATTTAATTCAGATGACCATTACGTCTACTACTGTGGGTTAGAATCCCTTAGACGAAATGGAGAGTCCTTTTGGAGAAAAGGAGAATGGAGAAAATAGAAATACACTAAACTTTGCTAGTATTGAATATATGATTGGTACTGGCTCCATCACTCAGTCACTAGGGTGGATGATTCTGGGTCACATGGTCTGCAAGAGGAATGGGAGCTCTGTAACTCAAAGTTGGTGGCAGCTACCTCATTCTGAACATACAGTGACATATAGTCAACAAAAGAGTCCAAAATGCAGTACTAGGGTGCAATCTCAAAAATTACAGGATTATCTCTGTTTGTTTCCAAGGCAAGTTTATTTCAGTTCAGTCGTGTCCAACTATTTGTAACCCCATGGACTGCAGCACACCAGGCTTCCCTGTCCATCCCCAACTTCTGGAGCTTGCTCAAACTCATGTTTATCGAGTCGATGATGCCATCCAACCATCTCATCCTCTGTTGTCCCTTTCTCCTCCTGCCTTTGATCTTTCCCAGGATCAGGGTCTTTTTCAATGAATCTTTTCCAAGGCAAACCATTCAATATCACAGTAATCCAAGTCTATGCTCCAAACACTAATGCCAAAGAAACTGAAGTTGAATGGTTCTATGATAACCTGCAAGACCTTCTAGAACTAACACCAAAAACAGATGTCCATTTCATCATGGGAGACTGGAATGCAAAATAGGAAGTCAAGAGATACCTGGAGTAACAGGCAAGTTTGGCCTTGGAGTTCAAAATGAAGCAGGGCAAAGGCTAATAAAGTTTTGCCAAGAGAAAGCACTGGTAAACACCCTCTTCCAACAACACAAGAGACAACTCTACACAGGGACATCACCAAATGGTCAATACTGAAATCAGATTGATTATATATTTTTTTCGTCCAAAGATGGAGAAGCTCTATAGAGTCAGCAAAAATAAGACCGGGAGTGGACTGTGGCTCAGATCACGAACTCCTTATTGAAAAATTCCGACTTAAATTGAAGAAAGTAGGGAAAACCACTAGACTATTCAGGTATGACCTAAATCAAATCCCTTAGAATTATACAGTGCAAGTGACAAATCGATTCAAGGGATTAGATCTGATAGACAGAGTACCTGAAGAACTACAGACAGAGGTTCATGACATTGGACAGGAGGCAGTGATCAAGATCATCCTCAAGAAAAAGAAATGCAAAAAGGCAAAATGTTTGTCTGAGGAGGTCTTACAAACTGAGAAAAGAAGAGAAATGAAAGGCAAAGGAGAAAAGGAAAGCTATAGAAAGGAGAGATAAGAAAGCCTTCCTCAGTGATCAATGCAAAGAAATAAATGAAAACAATAGAATGGGAAGGACTAGAGATCCCTTCAAGAAAATTAGAGATACCAAGGAACATTTCATGCAAAGATGGGCACAATAAAGGGCAGAAATGGTATGGACCTAAAAGGAGAAGATATTGAGAAGAGGTGGCAAGAATACACAGAAAAATTGTATAAAAAAAGGTCTTAATGACCCAGAAAACCACGATGGCATGATCACTCACCTAGAGCCAGACATCCTGGAATGCAAAGTCAAGTGGGCCTTAGGAAGCATTACTATGAACAAAGCTAGTGGAGGTGATGGAATTCCAGTTGAGCTATTGCAAATCCTAAAAGGTAATGCTGTGAAAGTGCTGCACTCAATATTCCAGCAATTTGCAAAACTCAGAGTGGCCACAGGACTGGAAAAGGTCAGTTTTCATTCCAATCCCAAAGAACGGCAATGCCAAAAAATGTTCAAACTATGACAGAAGTGCACTCATTTCACACAGTAGCAAAGCAATGCTCAAAATTTTCCAAACTACGCTTCAATAGTACGTGAACTGAGAACTTCCAGATTTCAAGCTGGGTTTAGAAAAGGCAGAGGAACCAGAGATCAAATGGCCAACATCCATTGGATCATAGCAAAAGCAGGAGAATTCCAGAAAAACATCTACTTCCACTTTATGGACTATGCCAAGGGCTTTGCATGTGTGGATCACAACAAACTGGATAATTCTTCAAGAGGTAGGAATACCAAACCACCTGACCTTCCTCCTGAGAAATCTGTATGCAGGTCAAGAAGCAACAGTTAGACCTGACATGGGACAATGGACTGGTTCCAAATTGGGAAAGGAGTATGTCAAGGCTGCATATTGTCACCCTGCTTATTTACCTTACATGCAGAGTACATCTTGCGAAATGTAGGGCTGGATGAAACACAAGCTGGAATCAAGATAGGCAGGAGAAATACCAATAACCTCAGATATGCAGATGATACCACTCTAATGGCAGGAAGTCAGAGGAACTAAAGAGCCTCTTGATGAAAGTGAAAAAGGAGTGAAAAAGCTGGCTTAAATCTCAACATTCATAAAAGTAAGGTCATGGCATCTGGTCCCATCACTTGCAGAGATGGGAAACAACGGAAACAGTGAGGGACTTTATTTATGGGCTCCAAAAATCACTGAACATGGTGACTGCAGCCCTGAAATTAAAAGATGTTTGGTCCTTGGAAGAAAAATCTATGACCAACATGCTGCTGCTGCTAAGTCACTTCAGTCGTGTCTGACTCTCTGCGACCCCACAGACGGCAGCCCACCAGGCTTCCCTGTCCCTGGGATTCTTACTATTTTCTACATCAAGTATAGTAGATTTTCGACATCAAGAATAGAAAGTATTACTACATTCTACTTGTTCAAGTGATGCTTTCACTTGACTTCACATTTCAGGTCACATTCTTTTTTTTTTTTTTTTTTACTTTTTTAAATTTTATTTTATTTTTAAACTTTACAATATAGTATTAGTTTTGCCATCAGGTCACATTCTTTAATGGCTGGGACGGTGCGCAGGGCGTGCGGGCGGTTGCGAAGGCGCGCAGGGCGTGGCCGAAAGGAGCTACCCCACGTTCGAGGTCAAGGGCAGAAGCCGGGAGGACCCCATGCCCGAGGGGCTGTGGCAAAGAGGAGTTACCCCATATCAGAGATCTGGGGCAGCGTCCCAGAGTGCAAAGCGGCGACGGCGCAGTAAGGGCGGAGAGGAGCTACGCCACGTCGGAGGCCAGGGGCGGCGGCCGCGAGGAGCTACCCCGCGTCCGAGGCCAGGGGCGGCGGCCGCGAGGAGCTTCCCAGCGTCCGAGGTCAGGGGCGGCGGCCGGAGGAGCTTCCCGCGTCCGAGGTCGGGGAGGGCGGCGGCCCGCGAGGAGGCTTCAGCTACCCGCGTCCGAGGTCAGGGGCGGCGACCGCGAGGAGCTTCCCGCGTCCGAGGTCAGGGGCGGCGGCCGGAGGAGCTTCCCGCGTCCGAGGCAGGGGCGGCGGCCGCGAGGAGCTACCCGCGTCCGAGGTCAGGGGCGGCGGCCGCGAGGAGCTTCCCCGCGTCCGAGGTCAGGGGCGGCGGCCGCGAGGAGCTACCCCGCGTCCGAGGCCAGGGGCGGCGGCCAGGAGGAGCTACCCCAGCCTGAGGTCAGGGGCAGCGTCCCAGAGTGCCAGGCGGCGACGGCGCAGTAAGGACGGAGAGGAGCTATGCCACGTCGGAGGCCAGGGGCGGCGGCCGGGAGGAGCTACCCCGCGTCCGAGGTCAGGGGCGGCGGCCGCGAGGAGCTTCCCCGCGTCCGAGGTCAGGGGCGGCGGCCGCGAGGAGATTCCCCGCGTCCGAGGTCAGGGGCGGCGGCCGGGAGGAGCTACCCCGCGTCCGAGGTCAGGGGCGGCGGCCGCGAGGAGCTTCCCCGCGTCCGAGGTCAGGGGCGGCGGCCGGGAGGAGCTTCCCCGCGTCCGAGGTCAGGGGCGGCGGCCGGGAGGAGCTACCCCGCGTCCGAGGTCAGGGGCGGCGGCCGCGAGGAGCTTCCCCGCGTCCGAGGTCAGGGGCGGCGGCCGCGAGGAGCTTCCCCGCGTCCGAGGCCAGGGGCGGCGGCCGCGAGGAGCTACCCCGCGTCCGAGGTCAGGGGCGGCGGCCGCGAGGAGCTTCCCCGCGTCCGAGGCCAGGGCCGGCGGCCGCGAGGAGCTTCCCCGTGTCCGAGGCCGGGGCGGCGGCCAGGAGGAGCTACCCCAGCCTGAGGTCAGGGGCAGCGTCCCAGAATGCCAGGCGGCGACGGCGCAGTAAGGGCCGAGAGTCGCTACGCCACGTCGGAGGCCAGGGGCGGCGGCCGCGAGGAGCTACCCCGCGTCCGAGGCCAGGGGCGGCGGCCGCGAGGAGCTTCCCCGCGTCCGAGGCCAGGGCCGGCGGCCGCGAGGAGCTTCCCCGTGTCCGAGGCCGGGGCGGCGGCCAGGAGGAGCTACCCCAGCCTGAGGTCAGGGGCAGCGTCCCAGAATGCCAGGCGGCGACGGCGCAGTAAGGGCCGAGAGTCGCTACGCCACGTCGGAGGCCAGGGGCGGCGGCCGCGAGGAGCTACCCCGCGTCCGAGGCCAGGGCCGGCGGCCGCGAGGAGCTTCCCCGCGTCCGAGGCCGGGGCGGCGGCCAGGAGGAGCTACCCCAGCCTGAGGTCAGGGGCAGCGTCCCAGAATGCCAGGCGGCGACGGCGCAGGAAGGGCCGAGAGTCGCTACGCCACGTCGGAGGCCAGGGGCGGCGGCTGCGAGGAGCTACCCCGCGTCCGAGGCCAGGGGCGGCGGCCGCGAGGAGCTTCCCCATGTCCGAGGCCGGGGTGGCGGCCGGGAGGAGCTACCCCGCGTCCGAGGCCAGGGGCGGCGGCCGGGAGGAGCTTCCCCGTGTCCGAGGCCAGGGGCGGCGGCCGGGAGGAGCTACCCCAGCCTGAGGTCAGGGGCAGCGTCCCAGGATGCCAGGCGGCGACGGCGCAGTAAGGGCCGAGAGGAGCTACGCCACGTCGGAGGCCAGGGGCGGTGGCCACGAGGAGCTCCCCGGTGTCGGAGGCCAGGGGCGGCGCCAGGGAGGAGCTACCCCGTCCGAGGCCAGGGGCGGTGTCTGGGACAAGCAGCCCCATATCCAAGGAGGGTGGCTGCACTGCCGCCAGAAGGCCAAAGGAGCGATTCTACGTTCAAGGCCGGGAGGGGCGGCGGTGCGCAGATACGCGTCGTCCAAGTAAGGAGCAGCGGCTGCGCTTTGCTGGAGGAACCGTGAAGAGATACCCCACCTCCAAGGTAAGAGAAACCCTCGTAAACTTAGATAACTGAAGGAGGTCTTTATTATTTAGAGCTTTATAGTGAAAAGATCATTTAAATAACTTCATAGAGAACAATACCACTATTTACCAGTAAATAGTGAAAAACTTAAAAGGAAATAAGTAATTATAGTTATCTGTATCTTATATTTAAAGCAATTTATATTCCAATTCCAACTGGCCACTAATTCTTAGAATGAACAAAGAATTAATTTCTTGTTGTTGCTGTTACCATATACCCAGTGAATCTGTGCACTAGTCTCCGAGAATCTACAGTCTGTCTTACTTTATGAAAAATTGTATAAATGCATATTTATTTTTTAATCTTTTAGTCATCACAAAGTCTTTTTTTTTTTTTTTTTTAACAAATCATTGGTATATTGATTTGAATCTTGTCTGGTCTTTTATGCACAAACCTAATACATAGTAAAAAAAAGTCTGTCTTGGACTCGTTATCGTGGAGTGAAACTTTAAAGACTCTTTTGGCAAGCAATCTGCATGCAAGGTCATTTAGATTTCTGTCATTGATTCCTTTGAACTATCTTTTTGATATTAAAAAAATTGTGGTAAAATACACCTAATGTAAAATATATTAATATCATCTAAATCATTTTCAAGTGTGCAGTTCAATAGTATTAAGTTTATCTACATTTTTGTGCAACCAATCTCCAGAATGTTTTAATCTTGCAGAGTGAAACTCTATAACCATTAAACAATGCTCCATGTCTACTTCTTCTTAGTTCCTAGAAACCACCATTGCCATATTTTCTTTTTTTACTTTTTGACCCTGCTACAAGGCATGTGGGAACTTAATTCCTTGACCAGGGGTTGAATCTGTGCTCCCTGTAGTGGAAGGGCAGAGTCTTAACTGTTGGACTGCTAGGGAAGTGCTCATTGTATTATATTTTCTATTTCTCTGGGTTTGAGTACCTAGATACTTCCTATAAGTGTAATCAGTCACACAGTATTTGTCTTTTTGTTACGGGATTATTTTAGTATTATGTCTTTTAGGTTTATACAGGTTATAGGACATGTCAATT
The DNA here is from genome assembly GCF_002263795.3 of Bos taurus. Classification (NCBI taxonomy): domain Eukaryota; kingdom Metazoa; phylum Chordata; class Mammalia; order Artiodactyla; family Bovidae; genus Bos; species Bos taurus. The sequence continues at coordinate 69,902 of NW_020191471.1, forward strand.
TTCTTTTTTATGTCTCAGTGATATTCTGTTGGATACATGCATCACATTTTGTTTATCCAGTCATCTATCAGTGGACCTTTGAGTTCGTTCCACCTTTGGGCTTTTGCCCAGCTAAGCCCGAGGGCCACAACTGCTGAGCCTGTGTGCTCCAGAGCCCATATGCTGAAACTACTGAGTCCACACAGTGTATCTAGAGAGTATTCCCCACTTGCAGCAACTAGAGAAAGCCCATGCCCAGAAACAAAGACCCAGCGCAGCCGTAAACATAAAAATAGTGCACAAGGGTTCTAGCTTTTTCACATCCTTGTCAATGGTTCTTTTCTTTTTATAGTAGCCGCTTCAATGGGTATGAGCTGGATATCTGTGGTTTTGATTTGCATTTCCCTAATGACTAGAGATGATGTCCATCTTTTCGTATGCTTCTTGGCCATTCATTTATCTTCTTTGGAGAAATGTTTTTTCAAGTTCTTTGCTCATTTTTGATCAGGTTGTTTTTGTTTCTGTCCTTGTTGAATCTTAGAAGTTGTCTGTATATTCTGGATTGTAACTCATTGTCAGATACATTGTTAGCAAATATTTTCTTCTATTCCATGAGTTATCTTTTCACTCTGTTGTGTCCTTGATGCACAAGTTTTACATTTTGGTATAGTCCAATTTATCTCTTTTAACTTTGTCTATGCTTTTGGTGTCCTGTCTTACAGAGTTCAGACCATGCTACACTAAAATATGACCCCTTGGCATTTTAAGTTGAAGGACTTTGAGAAAACAGCAGTAGCAGGAAGGTTACTTTGACCCTCTGCTCACCCTTCACCTCTGAAGTAGATCATAATACTCTTTAAGTGAGAAGTGCTTTCTCTATAGATAGCAAAGGTGTATCCTCATCTCCAAAGACAAAAGAATGCCAGAAAGACTCCAAATAGGCTGTTTCCCTCAGTATACTACATTTATCTCTGCTCTTTGCCATATTATATTTCTCCATGACTGTCTACTCTTCATCAAATCTAGTGTAAGAATTTTCAGGTTTCACTGTTTCTTTCAGATCTTGATTTTCTTGTAAAGGCTCCCATGCTTCTTAAGACTTATTTTAAATACATTTATAATTTTCTCCTATTTTTTGTCTTATTCCATTTTCAAAGCCAGCCCGGGGTTACTAAGAAGGTGGAGTAAAAAAAGAAATTCACCTAAATTTCTAAGAAATTACAGTGAAATATGTCATTAAGCTTTTCTTCTGTCTTTGAAGACGTTTATAGATTTAGGTCTTGCATTTAGATCTTGATCTGTTTTCAGTTCCTTTTTGTGTATTGTGGAAGGTAAGGGTACAGCTTGTTCTCTTGCATGTGGATATCTAGTTTTCCCACAACCCTTTGCTGAAAATGCTGTCTTTTGTCTCACTGAATGGGCTTGGCTTACTTATCAGGAATCATTTGACTCTGATTGTGAGGGTTTATTTCTGGGCTCTCTATTCTATTCCGTTGTTCTCTCTGCATTTATGAAAATACCACACTTGTGATTACAGTGTGAAAGCGTGATAGTCACTCAGTTGTGTCCGACTCTTTGCCGCTCATAGACTGTAGCCCTCCAGGCCCCTCTGTCCATGGGATTTCCCAGGCAAGAATACTGGAGTGGGCAGCCATTCCGTTCTGTAGGGGATCTTGTCGACCAAGGGATTGAACCATGGTCTCCTGCATTTCAGGCACATTCTTTACTGTCTGAGCCACCATGGAAGCTTTGCAAGAAGCTTGAAATCAGAAAGTGTGATACCTTTAAACTTGTTCTTCTTTTTCAAGATTGTTTGGCTATTCAAGCTCTCTAGGTTTACTGTTAAGACACAGTTATAAAGAGGACAAAATCTGTAAAATGTTTGTGAGGGTTCATCAGTTTTTTCTAAGAATCTTTCTTAATTCTTTGATACTCAAATCAATGTGAAGTCTTTGAAGTATCTATCATGTCATCATCCCTGTAAATGTATCTTCATTTGTTCACTGAAGTAACTCTTCCATATGAGTGCCTTTCTAAGTGTCTGAAGGGTGCTTTGATATCATGAAATCCTGCATCTTTTACAAGATGTACGATTCTTTTCTGAAATGGATTTGCTCTTATATTTCGTGGTGCGAATAGATGTATACATGTGCTCACCAGTGTATGCTGCCTCAGTTGTCTCAATACATTAGCAGATCTGTGTGTTCAGTGGGGAGGGCTCTTAAAAGTAGACTAACTGTTATAAATTGTCAGTTGTGTAGTGAATCTTTTTTACAGAATTAACCTTTGTGAGTTTGGGGTTTCTGATGATAAGTACTCAAAGAAAAGTTGTCATTGTTGAGGCTATGAGAATGGATATGTTCTTGAGAATGAAGTGCTTTGAGAGAGCTGGAAAGAAAACCAAAGTGCTCATGAGTCCACTGACTTTTAGAGAGTTGAGGGCAAAAACACTGAGCGTTCATTCCTGGGGAGTGAGTTCTCAAGGACTTATGAAAAGAATTTGACTAATTAAATAAAAACTGGTATTAAATGAAGAATTTCAGATTAGTTTCTCAGGACGAATGATTACCGAGGAAAGAGAAATATAGGATGTGGTGTAACTCTATAAGAAAGAAAGAGGAAAAAAGGATGATAGATGGAAAAGGATCTTGAGTTTCAATTTCTTTTAGAATAAAATGGAGGTAAGAGATGTGTCTCCCGTTGGGCTCCCATTGTCACACATGTTATGTTAACGTGCAGATTTTTTGCAGAGATACAATTAGAGACCATACAAAGCTTCTCAGTTTTGAATTTATATCAAACACTACTGTGTCTCCGTGTTTCCTGTCCCGTGAACTACTCCTGCAGGGCTCTTGTCACAGCTGGCATCCACTCACCTTGACATTAGTTAGTAACAGCTGAGAGTATTTCCCCTCGGAACTACCTGCAATTTAATGAGGGATCCTAGACACTTAGTAGAACCATATACAAAAGTTATAAATATATATGGAGGCATTACAAGCGTATGTATAAAGTCATATTGTTTTATTCCTTCTCTACTTGTTTCTATTGAGGGTGTTTATTGAATTTTGTGCTCATCACAGTATTAGACTGAGAACACGAAAATTAACCAGTCCTTAAGAAGTTTTCTATCTAAGTTCTCAACCAGGAGGCATAATAGTACTCTCTCCATGTTCGAACATATCTGGGGACAGTTCGGTTTGTTCCAATGACGTGGGGGACGTTACTGGCATTTAGTGGGCTGAAACACTTGAGAAAGATTTGCATAGAGCAGAATCATCCAGCCCTAAGCAATGGTGTCTCCATTGATAAACAAATGCTAGAAAAAGTATAATACTCATAGCAATGATTTATTATACCGCACTGTCTTAAGCTTACCTTACCTGCCTTGTTTAATTTAACTTCACATTGACATTTTGGGCTTCCCTTATGGCTCAGCTGGTAAAGAATCTGCCACAATGCGGGAGACCTGGGTTCAATGCCTGGGTTGGGACAATCCCCTGGAGAAGGGAACGGCAACCCACTCCAGTATTCTGGCCTAGAGAGTTCCATGGACATGACTCAGTGGGACACAACTGAGCGACTTTCAATTTCACTTGACACTTCGGAGTAAATACTATCTTCACTTTTTTGAATAGCTGAAAGGATAAACAAGTCTTTCATGGCTATGCTGCTAAGTAGATGGCAGAATCAGATGTTAAACAGTGTTATAGATTAGACCCCAGGACCTATAATTTTAATGACAATTAAATAATTTATTATTATATTAAATTATTTGAATAATTTAATAACAATTTTAATAACTGGCACATAGAGCTTCTTAAGGTAGAGGTAAAGCAGAACATGGAGATCTGTATGCGTGAGCATGCAGAACATGTGTGAGCAAACCCAGAGGGTACAGACTATGATTCATTCATCTCTCTTCCTTCTGCCTCGTGCAAGGACTGCGAAAATTCCTCTCTTCTACCTGTCATTTTATTTAGTTCAATAGTGTGTAAAAATGATCCACATCAAAAAAATGTAAAAAACGCCACGCATCAGGGTCCCTCCCTATAGGGGAAGGAGAGAGCCCAGTTCCTGCAGGATATTCAGGAAAGTCATTCGCACAGGGACCTGACCACACCACACACTGGCTGGTTCACAGGACTTATTATCCTATCCTAGATGTCCTGGTCCTTTTAGCCCTAGCTGCAGGGACCCAAAGTTTAGTTTGCCCCTGCTGAAAATACTAGGTAATGTCAGTGCAGGGGGATAATACACTCTTTCTGCATGTCTGGCCTGCAGTGCAGGGCAGCAATATTTGCTCTTGGGAATGATTGCATTAATTCTTAGAAATTACTTCTAACTGAATGATAATGAAAATACAACATACCAAAATTTGTATAGGATGAAACAAAAGCAATGTTTAAAGACAAGTTTATCATTTTTTTTCTTTTTTTTTTTTCTTCTGAAGGCTGTCTTTTCACCTTGCTAATAGTTTCCTTTGATGTGCAGAAGCTTTTAAGTTTAATTAGGTCCCATTTGTTTATTTTTGCTTTTATTTCCAATATTCTGGGAGGTGGGTCATAGAGGATCCTGCTGTGATGTATGTCAGAGAGTGTTTTGCCTATGTTCTCCTCTGGGAGTTTTATAGTTTCTGGTCTTACGTTTTCTCATTATTAGTGTATAGGAGTGCAAGGGATTTCTGTGTGTTGATTTTATATCCTGCAACTTTACTATAATCATTGATTAGTTCTAGTAATTTTCTGGTGGAGTCTTTAGGGTTTTCTATGTAAAGGATCATGTCATCTGCAAACAGTGAGAGTTTTACTTCTTCTTTTCCAATTTGGATTCTTTTTATTTCTTTTTCTGCTCTGATTGCTGTGGCCAAATCTTCCAAAACTATGTTGAATAGTAATGGTGAAAGTGGGCACCCTTGTCTTGTTCCTGACTTTAGAGGAAATGCTTTCAATTTTTCACCATTGAGGATAATGTTTGCTGTGGGTTTGTCATATATAGCTTTTATTATGTTGAGGTATGTTCCTTCTATTCCTGCTTTCTGGAGAGTTCTTATCATAAATGGATGTTGAATTTTGTCAAAGGCTTTCTCTGCATCTATTGAGAAAATCCTATGGTTTTTGTTTTTCAGTTTGTTAATGTGGTGTATAACATTGATTGATTTGTGGATATTGAAGAATCCTTGCATCCCTGGGATAAAGCCCACTTGGTCATGGTGTATGATCTTTTTAATGTGTTGTTGGATTCTGATTGCTAGAATTTTGTTAAGGATTTTTGCATCTATGTTCATCAGTGATATTGGCCTGTAGTTTTCTTTTTTTGTGGGCATCTTTGTCAGGTTTTGGTATTAGGGTGATGGTGGCCTCATAGAATGAGTTTGGAAGTTTACCTTCCTCTGCAATTTTCTGGAAGAGTTTGAGCAGGATAGGTGTTAGCTCTTCTCTAAATTTTTGGTAGAATTCAGCTGTGAAGCCGTCTGGACCTGGGCTTTTGTTTGCTGGAAGATTTTTGATTACAGTTTGAGTTTCCGTGCTTGTGATGGGTCTGTTAAGATTTTCTATTTCTTCCTGGCCCAGTTTTGGAAAGTTGTACTTTTCTAAGAATTTGTCCATTTCTTCCACGTTGTCCATTTTATTGGCATATAATTGTTGATAGTAGTCTCTTATGATCCTTTGTATTTCTGTGTTGTCTGTTGTGATCTCTCCATTTTCATTTCTAATTTTATTGATTTGCTTTTTCTCCCTTTGTTTCTTGATGAGTCTGGCTAATGGTTTGTCAATTTTATTTACCCTTTCAAAGAACCAGCTTTTGGCTTTGTTGATTTTTGCTATGGTCTCTTTTGTTTCTTTTGCATTTATTTCTGCCCTAATTTTTAAGATTTCTTTCCTTCTACTAACCCTGGGGTTCTTCATTTCTTCCTTTTCTAGTTGCTTTAGGTGTAGGGTTAGGTTATTTATTTGACTTTTTTCTTGTTTCTTGAGGTATGCCTGTATTGCTATGAACTTTCCCCTTAGGACTGCTTTTAAAGTGTCCCACAGGTTTTGAGTTGTTGTGTTTTCATTTTCATTAGTTTCTATGCAAATTTTGATTTCTTTTTTGATTTCTCTTGTGATTTGTTGGTTATTCAGCAGGGTGGTGTTCATCCTCCATATGTTGGAATTTTTAATAGTTTTTCTCCTGTAATTGAGATGTAATCTTACTGCATTGTGGTCAGAAAAGATGCTTGGAATGATTTCTATTTTTTTGAATTTACCAAGGCTAGATTTATGGCCCAGGATGTGATCTATCCTGGAGAAGGTTCCATGTGCACTTGAGAAGAAGGTGAAATTCATTATTTTGGGATGAAATGTCCTATAGATATCAATTAGGTCTAACTGGTGTATTGTATCATTTAACATTTGTGTTTCCTTGTTAATTTTCTGTTTAGTTGATCTATCCATAGGTGTGAGTGGGGTATTAAAGTCTCCCACTATTATTGTGTTATTGTTAATTTCTCCTTTCATACTTGTTAGCATTTGTCTTACATATTGTGGTGCTCCCGTGTTGGGTGCATATATATTTATAATTGTTATATCTTCTTCTTGGATTGATCCTTTGATCATTAGGTAATGACCATCTTTGTCTCTTTTCACAGCCTTTGTTTTAAAGTCTATTTTATCTGATATGAGTATTGCTACTCCTGCTTTCTTTTGGTCCCTATTTGCATGGAAAATCTTTTTCCAGCCCTTGACTTTCAGTCTGTATGTGTCCCCTGTTTTGAGGTGGGTCTCTTGTAGACAGCATATGTAGGGGTCTTGTTTTTGTATCCGTTCAGCCAGTCTTTGTCTTTGGGTTGGGGCATTCAACCCATTTACATTTAAGGTAATTACTGGTAAGTATGATCCTGTTGCTATTTACTTTATTGTTTTGGGTTCGAGTTTATACACTGTTTTTGTGTTTCCTGTCTAGAAAATATCCTTTAGTATTTGTTGGAGAGCTGGTTTGGTGGTGCTGAATTCTCTCAGCTTTTGCTTGTCTGAGAAGCTTTTGATTTCTCCTTCATAGTTGAATGAGATCCTTGCTGGGTACAATAATCTGGGCTGTAGGTTATTTTCTTTCATCACTTTAAGTATGTCTTGCCATTCCCTCCTGGCTTGAAGAGTTTCTATTGAAAGATCAGCTGTTATCCTAATGGGAATTCCCTTGTGTGTTATTTGTTGTTTTTCCCTTGCTGCTTTTAATATTTGTTCTTTATGTTTGGTCTTTGTTAATTTGATTAATATGTGTCTTGGGGTGTTTCGTCTTGGGTTTATCCTGTTTGGGACTCTCTGGGTTTCTTGGACTTGGGTAATTATTTCCTTCCCCATTTTAGGGAAGTTTTCAACTATTATCTCCTCAAGTATTTTCTCATGGTCTTTCTTTTTGTCTTCTTCTTCTGGGACCCCTATGATTCGAATGTTGTAGCGTTTAATCTTGTCCTGGAGGTCTCTGAGATTGCCCTCATTTCTTTTAATTCGTTTTTCTTTTACCCTCTCTGATTCATTTATTTCTACCATTCTATCTTCTAATTCACTAATCCTATCTTCTGCCTCTGTTATTCTACTATTTGTTGCCTCCAGAGTGTTTTTAATTTCATTTATTGCATTATTCATTTTATATTGACTCTTTTATTTCTTCTAGGTCCTTGTTAAACCTTTCTTGGATCTTCTCAATCTTTGTCTCCAAGCTATTTATCTGTGATTCCATTTTGATTTCAAGATTTTGGATCAATTTCACTATGATTATTCAGAGTTCTTTATCAGGTAGATTCCCTATCTCTTCCTCTTTTGTTTGGTTTGGTGGGCTTTTATCCTGTTCCTTTATCTGCTGGGTATTCCTCTGTCTCTTCATCTTGTTTAAATTGCTGAGTCTGGGGTGTCCTTTCTGTATTCTGGCAGTTTGTGGAGTTCTTTTTATTGTGGTGTTTCCTCGCTCTGTGTGGGTTTGTACAGGTGGCTTGTCAAGGTTTCTTGGTTAGGGAAGCTTGTGTCGGTGTTCTGGTGAGTGGAGCTGTATTTCTTCTCTCTGGAGTGCAATGAAATGTCCAGTAATGAGTTATGGGATGTCTATGGTTTGGGGGTGACTTTGGGCTGCCTGTATCTTGGATCTCAGGGCTGTGTTCCTTGCTGCTGGAGAATTTGCTTGGTATGTCTTGCCCTGAAACTTGTTTCGCCCAGAGAGGTTTACAGCGTTATATGGACAAGAGAAGAGTGAGGAGGGAGTTAGAGGTGACTCGAATGAGATGAGGTGGAGTCAATAGAGGAGAGAGTGGGCTATTCAGTAATCTCTTCCTTATGTGCACTCCACAGCTGGACTGCTCAGAGTTGTTCACAGAGTTATACAGAGAAGAGAAGAAGGAAGAAGGTGGCAGAGGTGGCCAGTAGGATAAATGGGGGGAATGAAAAGGAGGGCGACAGATCCAGCCAGTAATCAGTTCCCTAAGTGTTCTCCACCGTCTGGAACACACAGAAATTCCCAGAGTTGGGTAGAGTAGAGAGGGGTTAGGGAGGAGACACAGGCGACCTAGTGGAGAAAAAGGAGAGTCCAAAGGGAGAGAGAGCATTAAGCCAATAATCTCGCTCCCTAGTGAAAAATGGGTACTGAAGATTGGGTTCTTAAAGGTACAAAATTGGTAACAAATACATAAAAGCAAACATTTAAAATCTAGAGTAGAGTTTGGAATTTCAAAAATACGATGTTAAAGAAAAGAAGAAGGAAAAGCAAGAGAGAAAAAACGAACAAACAAAAACAAACAAGGTCGCAAAAATTATAAAGAAAATATAGGTACAAAATTGATAACTAATACCAAAAAGCAAAAGTTAAAAATCTAGAGTAGAGTTTGGAATTTCAAAAATACAATGTTAAAAAAAGAAGAAGAAAAAGAGAGAGAAAAAAAAACAAACAAGAATAAACAAGGTTGCATAAATTATATATATATAAAAAAAATACAGGTACAAAATTGATAACAAATACCAAAAAGCATAAATTAAAAATCTATAATAGAGTTTGGAATTTCAGATATACAATGTTATTTAAAAGAAGAAGAGAAAGAAACAGAGAAAAAGGAAAAGAAAAAATAAAAAAGGGTCACAGAAATTATATAAAAACAAAAACCAAAAAAAAAAACTATAGGTACAAAATTGATAACAAATACTAAAAAGCTAAAATTAAAAATCTAGAGTAGAGTTTGGAATTTCAAAAATACAATGTTAAAGAAAAGAAGGAAAAAGAAAATAAAAAGGTCAAAAAAATTATTAAAAAAAATATATGAAGTTTGCTTTAAAAAAAATAGGGTCTTTGTTTTTTGCAATCGGTTATAAAAGTGGAAATTAAAGGAATAATAGAGGACTTAATTTTTTTTTTTTTTTTATAGGCTCACTTGTTCAGTCGCACTGAGGGGAGGTAGGGAGGTAGGGAGGGATGCTGCAAACAAATAACACTGGCGTGTGCTCGCAGTGCCTCAGCCACACTGGGTCTGCCCCCAGTTCACGGCGCGTGTAGCCTCTCTGCCCACACTGCTCAGGCTCTAGGTTGCTCTGCCGCCGAACCATTCGCGGCCCGCCCTGGGCTGCCTGTACTTCCCAGGTCCAAGCTGCTCAGGTTCAGGCACTCAGGTAGTCCTCAGAGGCGCAGACTGTCAGTTGGGCCTGCGTTTTGTGCCTTTCCCAGATCCGAGCAGGTCAGGTGATGAGGTGTTTTGCGCGCGCGATTGCTGCGACTTATCGCCTCCCCGCCACTCGGTTATCTAGTTGTGCACCGGCACACCTTCTCAGGCAGATGTTGACTGTCCAGACCCCCCAAGAAGTTTTAGTTAGCAAAGAAGCCTGCTTACAGTTTTATAGATAATGTCTCTCTGGGGCTGCAATTGTCCCCTTTCGGCTCTGGCTGCCTATCACCGGAGGGGGATGGTCTGCCTCCCGCTATCTCTGTTCAGTCCTTTATTCCGTGCACGGGCCTGGCGGTGTCATAGGTTAGGGCTGGCTTTTCGCGTGGTAGATATCCCACAGTCTGGTTTGCTAGCCCAAATTATTTCGCTCAGATAGTGCTCGGGGTATTCAGGCCAGATTCTTGCGATGCAGCCCGCGCCGTGCCTCCCTGCCCAGCCCCCGCTTGCTAATGGCCTGTGCAGGCGTCTGCGCTGCTTCTCTGCTGGGGGAGTTACCGTAGGGCTCGCAATGTGCGGGTTTTAATTATTTATTTTTCCTCCCTGTTATGTTGCCCTCTGTGCTTCCAAGGCTCAGCACGGATTCAGCAGTGAGAAGGTTTACTGGTGTTTGGAAACTTCTCTCTTTTTAAGACTCCCTTCCCGGGACGGAACTCTGTCCCTCCCTCTTTTGTCCCTTTTTTTGTCTTTTATATTTTTCCCTACCTCCTTTCGAAGACTTGGGTTGCTTTTCTGGGTGCCTGATGTCCTCTGCCGGCTTTCAGAAGTTGTTTTGTGGAATTTACTCGGCGTTTAAATGTTCTTTTGATGAATTTGTGGGGGAGAAAGTGTTCTCCCCATCCTACTCCTCCGCCATCCTATTTGTATCCTGTATTTAAAAAAATGTCTATTCTAATTCCATCTGTCCACTAATTCCTAGAATGAGCAAAGAATTAATTTCTTATTGTCACTGTTTTGTATACCCAGTGAATCTGAGCACTAGTCTCTAGGAATCTGGACTCCGTCTTACTTTCTAAAAAATTGTGTACATGTACGTTTATTTTCTAATCTTTTTGTCATCACAAAGTTTTTTAAAAAAAACACACAAAAATCATTGGTATATTGATTTGAGTTTTATGTGGTCTTTTATGCACAAATTTCACACGTGGTAAAAAAGTCAGTCTTGACTCTTCAACATGTAATGAAATTTTAAAGATTCTTTTAGCAAGCAATCTGAATGCAAGATTCTTTGACATTTTTTATTATTGTTTCCCTTGAACTATCTTTTTGATTTTTTTTTAATGTGGTAAAAGACACATAATAGAAAATGTATTAATATCATCTGAAACATTTTGAAGTGTGCAGTTCAGTAGTGTTAATTATATTCTCATTGTTATGCAACCAATCTTCAGAAATCTATAGTCGTGCAAAACTGAAATTCCATCACCATTAAACAGCAATTCTCCATGTCTCCTTCTACCTAGCTCCTAGAAACCACCACTGTGATATTTTCTTTTCTTTCTTTATTATTTATTTTTTTTTTTTTTACTGTTTAACCATACTACAAAGCATGTGGGATCTTAGTTGCCTGACCAGGGGTTGAACCAATGCTCCCTGCTGTGGAAGGGCAGAGTCTCAACCATTGGACTGCTAGGGAAGTTCCCATTATATTTTCTGTGTGTCTGATTTGAGTGCCTGGATACTTGCTGTAAATGTAATCAAACACAGAGTATTTGTCTTTTTGTTACTGGATTGCTGCCGCTAAGTCACTTCAGTCGTGTCCGACTCTGTGTAGCCCCATAGACAGCAGCCCACCAGGCTCCCCTGTCCCTGGGATTCTCCAGGCAAGAATACTGGAGTGGGTTGCCATTTCCTTCTCCAATGCGTGACAGTGAAAAGTGAAAGTGAAGTTGCTCAGTTGTGTCTGACTCTTAGCGACCCCTTGGACTGTAGCCAACCAGGCTCCTCCATCCATGGGATTTTCCAGGCAAGAGTGCTGGACTGGGTTGCCATTTCCTTCTCCGTGTTACTGGATTATTTTAGTATTCTGTCCTTTTGGTTTGTACAGGTTATAACACATGTCAGAACTTTTTTTTTTTTTTAATGGCGAATACTATTCTGTTATATGTTTACATCAGATTTAGTTTATCCATTCATCTTATCAGTGGACCTTTGGGTTGCTTCCACCTTTGGGCTTCTGTGAGTAGTGCTGCTAGGAACACGGGTGTACAAGCATCTCTTCAAGACCACGCTTTCAATTCTTCTGAGCATATTCCAAATGTAGACTTGGTGGACCATACAGAAATTTAATTTTTAATTTTTTGAGGAACCACCATGCTCTTTCATGGTGACTATGCTATTTTACATTCCTATAAATAGTGCAAAAGGGGAGTTGTCTGGTGGTCCAGTGGTTAGGAATCTGTTTGCCAGTGCAGGGGACACGAGTTCAACCCCTGGTCTGGGGAGATTTCAGATTCTGTGGGGCAGTGAAGCCTGTGGGCCACAGTTACTGGACCTGTGTGCTCTAGAGCCCATACACTGCAACTGCTGAGGCCACACACTGCATCCAGAGAGTTTCCTCCACTTGTGGCAACTAGAGAAAGCCCGTATCCAGCAGCAAAGACCCAGTGCCGCCATAAAGAAAGAAATATCAACATAGTGCACAGAGATTTCCTTTTTTAGCATCCTTGTCAACAGGTGTTCCTTTTTCTTTTATTTCTTTTTTCTTTTTATAGCAGCTACTTCAGTGGGTATGAGCTGGATGTGTCACTGTGGTTTTGATTTGCATTTCCCTGTTGACTAGAGATGTGGTACATCTTTTCATGTGCCTATTGGCCATTCGTATATGTTCTTTGGAGAAACTTCTTTCAAATCCTTTAGTCATTTTTTATTATGATCTTTTTGTTTCTGTTGTTGTTAAATCTTAGAAATTGCCCTTATATTCTACATTTTACCTCATTGTCAGATAAATGGTTTGCAAATGTTTCCTTCCATTCCTTGAGTTGTCTTTTCACTATTGATTGTGTCCTTGATGCACAAAAGTTTTACATTTTGGTGTAGTCCAGTTTATCTCTTTTAACTTTGTTTGTCTATGCTTTCGGTGTCATGTCTTATGGAGTTGAGACCATGCTACACTAAAATATGACACCTTGGCATATTTTATATATTAAGTTGAAGGACTCTGAGAAAACAGCAGAAGTAGGAAGGTTACTTTGTCCCTCTGCTCACCCTTCACCCCTGACGTAGGTCATAATACTCTTAAGTTAGAAGTGCTTTCCCCATAGAAGCAAAGGTGTGTCCTCATCGCCAAAGACAAAAGGATGCCAGAAAGACTCCAAATAGGTCTTGCTAAGTTTCCCCCAGTATACTACACTCCCCTCATGCTCCTTGGCCTATTATATTTCTTCCTGAATATCCACCCTACATCAACACTCAGGCTTCACTGTTTCTTCAGATCTTGGTTTTCTTATGAAGGCTCCCATGTTTCTTAAGACTTATGTTAATAAATTTATATGCTTTCTCCTATTAGTCTGTGTTGGTCAATTTGATTTTCAGAGTTAGCCAAGGATCCTGAAAAGGTGGAGTAAAAAAAAATATTACCCCAAATTTCTAAGAAATCACAATGGAATATGTCATGAAGCTTTTCTTCTTTGTTTTCTTCTAAGACTTTTCTAGATAGACGTCTTGCATTTATATCTTTGATGCATTTTCAGTTCTTTTTGTCTATAGTGTAAGGTAAGGGTACAACTTGTTCTTTTGCATGTGGATATCTAGTTTTCCCACAACTGTTTGCTGAAAAATTTTTTTTTCCCCCATTGAATGGTCATAGCTTCCTTATCAGGAATCATTTGGCTATGATTGTGAGGATTTATTTCTGGGCTCTTTATTCTATTCCATTGTTCTGTCTGTATTTATACACATACCACACTGTTTTGATTACAATAGCATTGTGATAAGCTTGAAATCAGAAAGTGTGAGACATTTAACCTTGTACATTTTCAAGATTGTTTTGGCTATAGAAGCTCTCAGGTTTACCATTATGGCACAGTTATAAAGAGGGCAAAATTTGCAAAACATACGTGAGGATTCATCATTTTTTTCCTAAGTCTCCTAATTTTTTGATACTCAAGCAATTTTTATGAAGTCTTTCAAGTCACCATTCTGTCATCAGCCTTGTAAATTTATCTTCATTTGTTCACTAGAGTAACTCTTCCATACAAGTGCTTTTCTAAGTATCTGAACTGTGTTTTGACATCATGAAATCCTGCATCATTTGCAAGAAGTGCAGTTCTGTTCGGAAATAGATTTGCTCTTGTGTTTCATAGTGCAAACAGTTGTTTACATGTACTAACCAGTGAATGCTACCTCACTTGTCTCAATGCATTAGGAGATCTTTGTGTTAAGTAGGGAGGTATGTAAACTGGAGACTAAGTTTTATAAATTGTCAGTTGTGTAGTGAATATTTTGTACAGAATTAAACTGTGAATTTGGGGTTTCTGATGGTAAATAATCAGATAAAGGTAAGTTGTCATTGTTAAGTCCACGAGAATAGGTGTGTTCTAAAGAGTGAATGCTTTGTGAGAAGTGGAAAGAAAACCAAAGTACACATGAGGCCCCTGACTTTTAGAGTTGAGGACAAAAATATTGAATGTTCCTGGGTGGGAGAATGAATTTTCAAAGAATTATGAGTAGAATTTGACTAATTAAATGAAAACAGATATTAAATAAAAATGTTCAGCTTAGTTTCTCAGGAAGACTGATTAGGGAGGAAACAGAAGCATGGGATGTGGTGTAATTCTGTAAGGAAGAAAGAGGGCAAGAGGCTGATAGACAGAAAGGGAACTTGGGTTTCAATTTCTTTTAAAATAAAATGAGAGGTAAGAGATGTGTCTCCCATTGGGCTCACATTGTCACACATGTTCTTATTTTTGTGTGCAGATTTTTTGCAGAGAGACAGTTAGAGACCATACAAAGCTTCTCAGTTTTGAATTTATATTGAACACTAGAGTGTCGCCATGTTTCCTGTCCCATGAACTACTCCTGCAGGGCTTTTGTCAGAGCTGGCATCCACCCACATTGACGTTAGTAACAGCTGAGAGTATTTCCCCTTGGCTGCTACTGCTGCTAAGTCGCTTCAGTCATGTCCGACTCTGTGCGACCCCATAGATGGCAGCCCACCAGGCTCTGCTGTCCCTGGGATTCCCCAGGCAAGATTACTGGAGTGGGTTGCCATTTCCTTCTCCAGTGAATGAAAGTGAAAAGTGAAAGTGAAGTTGCTTAGTCGTGTCCAACTCTCCGAGACCCCATGGACTGTAGTCTGCCAGGCTCCTCCGTCCATGGGATTTTCCAGGCAAGAGTACTGGATTTCCCAGGCAAGAATATTTCCAGGCAATTACCATTGCCTTCTCCAATTTCCCCTTGGAACTATCTGCAATTTAATGAGGGATTCTAGACATTTCATAGAAGTACACACACACACACACAAGGTATAAATATATAATGGTGGCCTTTCCAGCATATCTATAAAGTCATATTGTTTTATTCATTCTCTACCCATTTCTATTAATGGTGTTTACTGAGTTGTGTGCTAGTCACAGTGTTATACTTAGAACACAAAAATAAACAAGTCCTTAGAAGAAGTTTGCTATGTACATAGTTCTCAACAGGGAGGCATAAGAGTATTCTCTCCATGTTTGAGCATATCTGGGGGCAGTTTGATTTGTTCAGTGACCTGGGGGACATTCTGTAATGTGGAAAGATTACTGTGGAAAGATTTTCCTAAAGAAGAATTATCCAGCCCTAAGCAGTGGTGTCTCCATTGATAAACAAATGCTAGAAAAAGAATAAGTGCTAGTGGCAGTGATTTATTATATACCATACTGTCTGAAACACCTTGGCTGCATTGTTTAATTTAAGCTCACCTTGTCACTTTGGAGTAACTACTATCTCCACTTTCAAGAATGGCTGAAAGGAGAAAGTCTTTCAAGGTTATGTTGCTAAGTTAACGGCAGGGCTAGTTTTTAAACAGTGTCCTAGATTAGACCCCAGAACCTACAATTTTAATAACTGGACCATAGAGTTTCTTAAGCTGAAGCTAAAACGGAACCTGGAGATCATGCTCGAGCAATCCAGAGGGCACCTACTATGATTTAGTCATCTGTCTTCCTTAAACCTAGTACAAGGACTGCCAAAATGCCTTTCCTTTAACTGTCATTTTATTTAGTCTAATCTGTCTCATTTTTATAGACAAAGAAAAGTGAGGCTCAGGAAGGTTAAGTCCTTCTAATATGTGGCAGAGCTGAGATTAGAATCCAAGGAAAGTGGCCTAGCCGTTACGGAAAACAGTTACGATAATAAGCCCAAAAGTGAAAGATAACTCCCGTATGATCCAGCATCCCCACTTCTGGGAAATAAGCCAAAGGAAATGAAATCAGTATGTTGAAGTGCTCTCTGTACCCCAGTGTTCATTGCAGCATTATTTGAAACTACCAAGAAATAGAGGAATCTGTGTTTGTTGACAGATGAATAAAGGTGGATAACAAATCTATGGTGTGTGTATATATATATATTCATATGTATTCTATATGTATATGTATGGTGGCATATTATTCAGCCATGAGAAAGAAGGAAATCCTCCCATTTGTGACAACATGGATGAAGCTTGAGGGCATATGCTAAGTGAGATACTTCAGATAAAGACAAATAGTGTACGATCTCACTTGTATGTGGAATCTAAAAATGCCAAACTCTTGGAGGAATGTTTGTTGTTTGAGGGGGGAGGGGGTTGGGGAGGTATTGGTCGAAGGACATAAACATAAGATGACTAAGTTCTAGGGGTCTAATATATAGCATGGTGACTCTAATACCATAGAGTATTGTAATGTATACTTGAGAGTTGTTACCAGAGTAGATCTTACATGTTTTGACCACAAAAGGAAAGAAAAGGGTAACGATATGAGGTGGAAGATGTGTGAACTAACCTTATTATGGAAATTCTTCTATAGCATACTTTGTTGTTGTTATTTAGTTGCTCAGTCATGCCTGACTCTTTGGCGACCCCATGGACTATCACCCATCCGGCTCCTCTGCCCATGGGATTTCCCCGGCAAGAATACTGGAGTGGATTGCCAGTTCCTTCTCCAGGGGACCTTCCTGACCCAGGGATTGAACACTCAGACCCATGTCTCCTGCATTGGCAGGAAGATTCTTTATGGCTGAGCTCCAGGGAAGCTCCAAAAAGGTACAGGACGTTGACACATTTTATTACTAGTGAGGTAGACTTTGACCATGTGTTTAGGGTGGTGTCTGTGAGGGTTCTCCAATGTAGATTTAAATTTTAACTTTGTAATTAATAAGCATCTTGTAGGGAGATACTCCCAAGGCTTTGTGAATTAGTGAGTTGGATTTCAGGAAATATCCAAAATGAGCACATTTAACTCTTTGCGTATGAATGATGTATATCAGAGAAAGTGATGGCTGAAAGTGGTTATACTGTGAACGAATCTTAAAGTCCCTCATTTGAGATAGAAGGGTTCACCTAAAAGCCAGCTGAGAATGTCATCTCAGATGTGGGATGACCAGCAGCCCAGCCCATCTCCTCACCTCAGATTGCTTTATTCCTTCCTGACTGCCATTAGGATGTACCATGTATCCAGAGGTCATTGCTCTCTGACTACGTTTGTGTTCGAGTAGAGGAAGAATCCATTCAAGTCTTCCTGTCCTTCCCACCCATTTAAAATAATTGTTGTTTGGTCTGTCGATGTCTCTCTTTCTCCCCCTCTGCAGTGAGAGATGTGTTTCACTAACTTGGCCCATGTTCCAGTCACCCATGTGTTCAGTGGCTCCTTGAACCAGGGAACCAGGGGTCGCTGACAAATCTAGTATTTTTGATAATCAGCCAGTCCCTGTAGTCAAACCCACACATCAAAAAAATTAAGATGAAAAAGGGACTTCCCTGGTGGTCTAGCAGTTAAGACTTCACCTTCCAGCGCAGGGGACTGCAGGTTCAATCCCTGGTTGGGGAGCAAAGATTCCACATGCTTCCAGGCCAAAAAACCAGAATGTAAAACAGAAGCAATATTGTAACAAGTTTAATAGACTTTAAAAATGATCCACATCAAAAACATTTTGAAAACCTCATGCATCAGGGCCCTTCCCCATGGGAGAAGGTGAGAACCCAGCTCCTGCAGGACATTCAAGAAACTCATCAGCTTGGGGACCTGACCACACTGCACACCGGCTGGTTCACAGGACTTATTAGCCTATCCCAGACGTCCCGGTCCTATTAACACTGGCTGCAGGGATCAAAAGTTCCCTTTGACCCTTCTGAAAATATTAGGTAATGTCAGTGCAGGGGGATAATACACTCTTTCTGCATGTCTGCCCTGCAGTGCAGCAATTGTTGCTCTTGGGAATGATTGTGCTAATTCTTAGGTCATTAACACCAAGTACTAAATGACAACACACTTCTCTAACCAGAGAGAAGGCAAAACAGAGGATGATACATCTTTCTGGAGCATAAAGTTTATTAAGACTATGAAGAACCAAGGAGATGACAAGCATTATCCCCTTCCCCACCAACGTGAAAGACAGACGTGTGGGGGTTGGGGGACATGCCCCAAGGCACAGTCCAGTCTCTGAAGTTTCACCCAGCAGGGGAAGTGGGGCAGCCAGGCCAGGGTGGTGCCTCTTCTGGTTGCCCAGACCACTCCAGAGCATCCTCTGAGCTGGCCTGGGTTTTGGATAGGAGGCTTTCTTTTAGGCGGTGGAGTTGCTGGATTTGAATCCCATCATCCAGGTGGGAACTCGACCAGATCCCAGGGAGCTTGTCAGGTCATCCACTGTCTGTTTCTGGCGCCACTTTATTACTAGCTCTCTTGCTGGGCAGCCCACAGCAAAGATATTTAAATATACGTCTCCAGATACTCCCAGCCAACCCCTTCTTTTTCTAGGTGAGGCCAGAGGGAGTGACAGGGGACATATCCTCGGGGTGCCCAACAAGGGTGGTGCTTCCTGCATCAGGCACCTCCGGGAGGCAGTGAGTTCCTTCAGGGACTTTCCGCTGATGTCATGGGTGCCATTGGTGTTGCAGGTGTCACAGGTGGTGTGGTTGTCCTGTGTGCCGTGGGTTCTGTGAGTGTTGTGGGTGACGTGGGTGCCACGGGTGACACTGGTGTCATGGGTGCCCCTGGTGTGATGTGTGTCACAGTTGCCATGGGTGCCATCTGTGTCGCTGGCACCCCTGGTGTCACGGGTGACGTTAGTAGCATGAGTATCCTGGGTGCTATGGTCACCACTGGTGTCACGGGTGCCTCTGTTGTCACAGGTATCTCGGTTGCCATGGTGTCATGTACGTTGCAGGCCCCCGTGGTGTCCTGGGTGCTCAGGGCATCATAGGTGTGGCTGGTGTCACGGGTGCCCCTTGTGTCATGGGTGCCACAGGTGTCATGGGTGCCACAGGTGTCATGGGTGAGGCTGGTGCTGCTGGTATCATAGCTGTCATGGGTTCACTGGGTTCACTGGCGTCACGGGCATCATAGAAGTCATCGATGATGCTGGTGTCACGGGTGAGGCAGGTGTCACTGGTGACGCAGGTGTCACAGATGACACGGGTGTCATCTATGTTGCAGGCCCCAGTGGTGTCATGGGTGCTTAGGGCGTCATAGGTGAGGCTGGTATCCCAGGTATGGCGGGTGTCATGGGTGGTGCAGGCGTCACAGGTGAGGCTGGTACGTCTGGTATAACAGGTGTCGTAGGTGCTGATGGTGTCGCGGGCGTCTCTGGTTACACGGGCAACACTGGTATCACAGGTGTGGCTGCTGTCACGCCTGCCACAAGAGTCGCAGGTGAGCCTGGTCCCGCTCGTGTTGTGGCGGTCACCGGCGTGATCAGTGGCTCGGGCGCAGCTGGCATCGTGGGTGTTGTGAGTGGAGGGGTCTGGGCTGGGGGTGACGGTCCTTGCCTCCGGGAAAGGTGGGGGAGTGGCAGGCTCTCTGGTCTTCTCCCTTGACTCCTGGTTCTCCTGCTGCTGAATGGTCTCCCAAAGCCAGGCGGGAATAAACATGGAAACCTCAGGGCTGACGGGAGGCGTACGTTCTCGGCTGCTGACGTTGGAGGAAATGGCCGGCCACACAATAATGTTGCGGGCCCTCACCTTGGGTTCATTCACGTGCATGCTGTCCCTACAACTGAGTACGTCTAAGCCCTGGATCTGGTCCCTCCACCAGCCAATATCGTCTCCACTCTTTCTGGTAATGGAATATACCAGTTGGGGAGACCTGTCTACCCCCTTAGAGGCCAAAGGCCGAGTGACGGAGGCGGAGGTCCGAGGCCCGGGAGGTATCACAGGTGGGAGTGCTCATCACAGGCTGACGGGAGTGGCTCCTCCTAGCCCATGTTCACCCATGAATGCTGCCAAACATCATCTAAAGTACCACTGTTGGTAGGATTGAGCATTAGCATTTTTTCTGTTAAATCTGTTATCTCATTGGATAGATACTACTGCCCCCTAAAGCACACGCTGCCGCAGCTCCCAGAAACCTTGTCCCCCAAAGGAGAGGGATACAGTTGCCATGGTGTACAGGACGCCTCTAAGGCTCCACGCATCCACCTCTGGGGCTGTGTAAGGCATTCCCAGGAAGAGTTCTGGGGCCATGAACACGGGACTGCTGCAGAAAGTGTCTGGCTTCTTTCCTGGGGGCCACTGGTCGCTAAGGTCAAAGTGGAGATCTTGGCGTTGTTTTTGGTATCGAGGACGAGCTTGCCTGGCTTCAAGTCCCGGTGGCCCCTCGGCCCCTGGTGGCAGTGCTGCAGAGCCGAGACCAGCTGGCGGAATGGGCCTCGGGCCTCCCCATCCGTCTTGTGGCCTTTGGCCTCCAAGTGGGTGAACTCGTCTTCCCCGCTGAGGTACTGCCATACTATAAACAGAGTCTCCTCACTATCAATCAGTTCAAGGAGTTTCACAATATTCGGGTAGTTTACAATTCTCAGGCTGTTAACCTCTCAAAACAGTTCCTGGAGGCTGGAGAAGCTCTGATTTGTCTTGTGAATGTCCTTGATGGCTACCACTCCCATGGTCAGAACATGCCTGGCCAACTTCACTTTGGCAGAGTGGCCTTCACCAATTGTGTGAAGGATCTCATAATTTTCAATATGAGCCGCCTTTTTAGCGGAGATGGCCACGAGGTCCTGCATCCCTACCTATACTAACTACGAGTCAGCTATACTAATTACCTAACTATACTAACTATACCAGTAACTATACTAAGTACCACTAAGCCCTCACAAAGAATGCTAACTGTTCTAACAATACTGCGTATGCTGACAGTGCTATACATCTATTCTAATGCTCTCAACTATACTAAGAGTGCTAACACTAACTATACTAATGAACTGTTCACTAAACCACCTTAAGTCTGCAGCAAGTGAAGAACCAAGGTTTTGGCAATAACTATACCCTCCCCCACCACCATGAAAGGCAGAAGTGTGGGGAATGGGGGACATGCCCCACGGCACAGTCCAGTCACTGAAGTTTCACCCAGCAGGGGAGGAGGGGCAGCCAGGCCAGGGTGATGCCTCTTCTGGTTGCACAGACCACCCCAGAGCATCCTCTGAGCTGGCCAGGGTTTTGGATAGGAGGCTTTCCTGAAGGCGGTGGAGGTGCTGGATTTGAATCCCATCATCCAGGTGGGAACATGACCAGGTCCCAGGGAGCTTGGCAGGTCATCCATTGGCTGTTTCTGGTATCACTTTAATATTAGCCCTCTTCCTGGGCAGGCCACAGCAAATATATTTAGAGAGACATCTCCAGATTCTCCCAGCCACCCCCCTCTTTTTCTGGTGGGGCCAGAGGGAGTGACTGGGGACATATCCTCGGGCTGCCCAACAAGGATGGAGCTTCCCACATCAGGCACCTCCGGGCGGCAGTGGGTTCCTTCAGGGACTTCACCGCTGATGTCATGGGTGCCATTGGTGTTGCAGGTGTTACAGATGATGTGATTGTCCTGTGTGCCATGGGTTCTGTGAGTGTTGTGGGCGATGCGTGTCCGTGGGTGACACTGGTGTCACGGGTGGGGCAGGTGTCACTGGTGACACTGGTGTCACAGGTATCTCGGTTGCCATGGGTGTCATGTATGTTGCAGTCCCCAGTGGTGTCCTGGTGCTCAGGGCATCATAGGTGACGCCGATGTCACAGGTGTGGCTGTTGTCAGGTCCCTCTTGTGTCATGGGTGCCACAGGCGTCATGGGTGAGGCTGGTGCTGCTGGTATCATAGCTGTCATGGGTTCATTGGCGTCACGGGCTTCACTGAAGTCATGGATGATGCTGGTGTCACAGGTGAGGCAGATGTCATGGGTGACACTGGTGTCACGGGTACTGTGGGTGCCACGGGTGACATCTGTGTTGCAGGCACCTGCGGTGTCCTAGGTGACTAGGGCGTCGCAGGTGAGGTTGGTGTCACGGGTGTGGCTGGTGAACACGGAAGCCCCTGATGTCACGGGTGCCGCTGGTGTCATGAGTTCCTGTGGTGTCCTGTGTGCTGCAGGTGTCACAGGCGAGGCTGGTACCACTGGTTTCACAGCTGTCGCAGGTGCTGCTGGTGTCACGGGTGCCTGTGGTGTCACGGGTGAGGCAGGTGTTACTGGTGATGCAGGTTATCGTGGGTGTCATGGGTGTCATCTATGTTGCAGGCCCCAGTGGTGTCCTGGGTGCCTAGGGCATCATAGGTGAGGCTGGTATCCCAGGTGTGGCTGGTGTCACGGGTGCTGCAGGCATCACAGGTGAGGCTGGTACCTCTGGTATCGCAGGTATCGGGCTGATGGTGTTGCAGGCGTCTCTGGCGTCACAGGTAACGCTGGTATCACAGGTGTGGCTGCTGTCACGCCTGCTGCAAGAGTCGCAGGTGAACCTGGTCCTGCACGTGTCGTGGCAGTCATTAGTGGGATCGGTGGCTTGGGCGCTGCCGGCATTGTGGGTGTTGTGAGTGAAGGGGCCTGGGCTGGGGGTGACAGTCCATGCCTCCGGGCAAGGTGGGGGAGTGGCAGGCTCTCTGGTCCTCTCCCTTGACTCCTGGTTCTCCTGCTGCTGAATGGTCTTCCAAAGCCAGGCGGGAATAAGCATGGAAACCTCAGGGCTGGCGGGAGGCGTATGTTCTCGGTTGCTGACATCGGAGGAAATGGCCGGCCTCACAATAATGTTGCGGGCCCTCACCTTGGGTTCACTCACGTGCATGCTGTCCCTACATCTGAGTACGTCCAAGCCCTGGATCTGGTCCCTCTACCAGCCCATATCATCTCCACTGTTTCTGGTAATGGAATATATCAGTTGGGGAGACCTGTCTACCCCCTTAGAGGCCAAAGGCCGAGTGACGGAGGCGGAGGTCCGAGGCCCGGGAGGTATCACGGGTGGGAGTGCTCATCACAGGCTGGCGGGAGTGGCTCTTCCTGGCCCGTGTTCACCCATGGATGCTGCCAAACATCAACTAAAGTACCTCTGTTGGCAGGGATCAGCGTTAGCATTCTGTCTAGTAAATCTGTTATCTCATAGGATATATATTTCGGCACCTGGTACTGCCCCCTAAGCACACGCTGCCGCAGCTCCCAGAAATCTTGTCCTCCGAAGGGGAAGGATCCAGTTTCCATGTTGTACTGCTGAGGCTCCACACATCCTCCTCTGGCCTGTGTAAGGCATCCCCAGGAAGAGTTCTGGGGCCATGAACGCGGGACTGCCGCAGAAAGTGTCTGGCTTCTTTCCTGGGGGCCTCTGGTCACTAAGGCTGAAGTCGGAGATCTTGGCGTTGTTGTTGGCATCGAGGAGGAGGTTGCCCAGCTTGAAGTCCTGGTGCACCTTGCCCCCTTGTGGCAGTGCTGCAGAGCCGAGACCAGGTGGCGGATCGGGCCTTGAGCCTCCCCATCTGTCTCGCGGCCTTTGGCCTCCAACTGGGTGAACCTGTCTCCGCTGCTGAGGTACTCCTATAGTATAAACAGAGTCTCCTCAGTATCAGTCACTTCCAGGAGTTTGACAGTATTCGGGTGGTTTAACATTCTCATGCTGTTAACCTCTCAAAACAGTTCCTGTAAGCTGGAGAAGCTCTGATTTGTCTTGTGAATGGCCTTGATCGATACCACTCCCCTGATCAGAACATGCTGGGCCAACTTCACTTTGGCAGTGTGGCCTTCACCAATTGTCTGAACTATCTCATAATTCTCAATATGAGCAATCTTGTTAGCGGAGATGGCCATGAGGTCCTGCATCCCTAACTATACTAACTACCACTGCTGCTGCTGCTGCTCAGTCGCTTCAGTCGTGTCCGACTCTGTGCGACCCCACAGAGGGCAGCCTACCAGGCTCCCCAGTCCCTGGGATTCTCCAGGCAACAACACTGGAGTGGGTTGCCATTTCCTTCTCCATTAACTACCACTGCTGCTGCTGCTGCTGCTGCTGAGTCGCGTCAGTTGTGACCGACTCTGTGCTACCCTATAGACGGCAGCCCACCAGGCTCCCCTGTCCCTGGGATTCTCCAGGCAAGAACACTGGAGTGGGTTGCCAGCTATACTAATTACCTAACTATACTAACTATACCACTAAGTATACTCACTACCACTAAGCCCTCACTAAGAATCCTAACTGTTCCAGCAATACTGCATATGCAAACAGTCCTATACAACTATATTAATGCTCACTACTGTGCTAACAGTGCTAACACTAACTATGCTAATCAAGTATTAACTATACGACCTTTTGCTAAGTATACAAATGGTACTAACAGTGCTAACACAAACTATACTATCTATGCTAACAATATTATATATGCCAAATATTCTAACTATATCAATGATACTCTCTCTACTAATACTAGCTGCACTAAAACAAAATAAGATAAAATGAGAAAATGAAGGGAAAAAATTGGAAAAAAAAAAAAACAAAAAAATGAGGAGAAACTAAAAATGAAAGAAGAAAATGATCAGACACAAATTTAAAAAATGAGAAAATGATAAAGGAAAAAAAAGAAAAAGAAAAAAGAGAGGAAAAGGAAAAAAATCAACAAAATCATGGACAAAAGCTCGCTAACTGTAGGTCCAGCCATCAGGTCACCAAAATCAACTTCCTGGGCTCTGTGGACAAAAACCTGCACCCAGCTGGGGGTCTTATAAAGGGTGTTTTGTGAGTTTCATCACAGTGATTGCCTGTGAGGTCAGAGCAAGCAACAGACCAATCGTGGTTGGGGTTAAGCCCAGTGGTTTTCTCCCTTTTCAGGTCCAATGCCCCTTTACACTTAGGAAAAAGGTCCCAAAGAGGTTTTTCTTTTAATATATTAGAGACTGGTATTCACTTTGATAGAAATTAAAATCTGTAGGAGGCTTCAGCAACTTTTTCATTTCTAGTTTGAATAATTAGTAATAATTTAAAGGACCTCATAATGTCTACACTTGAAATATTCAGTTCTTTTTCCTTAATCTCTGGTCACAAAGTGATGATTTAACTGACTTGATGAAACTGTAGGAAAATGTTCTATTGTGTGAGACACTGGTAAAGCACATTATTAATGTTTATGAAGCTGAGGGAAGATATTCCAGGAGGATCAAGAGCAGATTTCTCATTGGGAGCCTCAGAAGTCAGATGACATGGGTCAGTGTCTTTGAAATGTGGAAGGAAAGAAGCTGTTAACTAAGAATCCTATGTTTAGCAAAACTGTCCTTCAAAAATGAAACAGTGATAGAGGCATTCCCAGTTCATGAGAGTTGTGGGAATTCTCCACCACCCGACCTTCCTGAGCAGGGAGTCCTTCAGGTTGGAATGAAAGATCCTCAACAGTAACTCTAAGCCTTATGAAGAGATGAAGATCTCTGGTAAAAGGTGATAAACGGATGATTAGAAAAAAGTGCTACACTGCTGTAATTAAAATGGATAACCAGCAAGGACCTACTGTATAGCCCAAGGAATTCCACACAATGATATGTGGCAGCCTGGATGAGAGAGGTGTTTGAGGGAGAATGGATACACGTGTATGTATGGCTGAATCCCTTTTCTTGCCACCTGAAATTATCACAGTATTGTCAATCAGCTGTGTTATTGTTGTTCAGTCACCTAGTCATGTCCCACTCTGCAACCCCATGGACTACAGCACTCCAGGCCTCCCTGTCCCTCAGTCAGTCAGTTCAGTCGCTCAGTCGTGTCCGACTCTTTGTGACCCCATGGACTGCAGCACACCAGGTCTCCCTGTCCATCACCAACTCCCGGAGTTCACTCAGACTCATGTCCATCGAGTCAGTGATGCCATCCAGCCATCTCATCCTCTGTCGTCCCCTGCTCCTCTTGCCCCCAATACCTCCCAGCATCAGAGTCTTTTCCAATGAGTCAACTCTTTGCACGAGGTGGCCAAAGTACTGGAGTTTCAGCTTTAGCATCATTCCTTCCAAAGAAATCCCAGGGCTGATCTCCTTGCAGTCTAGGGGACTCTCAAGAGTCCTGTCCAACACCACAGTTCAAAAGCATCAATTCTTGGGCGCTCAGCCTTCTTCACAGTCCAACTCTCACATCCATACATGACCACAGGAAAAACCATAGCCTGGACTAGACGGACCTTTGTTGGCAAAGTAATGTCTCTGCTTTTGAATATGCTATCTAGGTTGGTGATAACTTTCCTTCCAAGGAGGAACTGTCTTTTAATTTCATGGCTGCAGTCACCATCTGCAGTGATTTTGGAGCCCAGAAAAATAAAGTCTGACACTGTTTCCACCGTTTCCCCATCTATTTCCCATGAAGTGATGGGACCGGATGCCATGATCTTCGTTTTCTGAATGTTGAGCTTTAAGCCAACTTTTTCACTCTCCACTTTCACTTTCATCAAGAGGCTTTTGAGTTCCTCTTCACTTTCTGCGATAAGGGTGGTGTCATCTGCATATCTGAGGTTATTGATATTTCTTCCGGCAGTCTTGATTCCAGCTTGTGCTTCTTCCCGTCCAGCGTTTCTCATGATGTACTCTGCATAGAAGTTAAATAAGCAGGGTGACAATATACAGCCTTGACATACTCCTTTTCCTATTTGGAACCAGTCTGTTGTTCCATGTCTTGTTCTAACTGTTCTTTCCTGACCTGCATATAAGTTTCTCAAGAGGCAGATCAGGTGGTCTGGTATTCCCATCTCTTGAAGAATTTTCCACAGTTTATTGTGATCCACACAGTCATAGGCTTTGGCATAGTCAATAAAGCAGAAATAGATGTTTTTCTGGAACTCTCTTGCTTTTTTGATGATCCAGCGGATGTTGGCAATTTGATCTCTGGTTCCTCTGCCTTTTCTAAAACCAGCTTGAACATCAGGAAGTTCACGGTTCACATATTGCTGAAGCCTGGCTTGGAGAATTTTAAGCATTACTTTACTAGCCTGTGAGATAAGTGTAATTGTGTGGTAGTTTGAGTATTCTTTGGCATTGCCTTTCTTTGGGATTGGAATGAAAACTGACCTTTTCCAGTGCTGTGGCCACTGCTGAGTTTTCCAAATTTGCTGGCATATTGAGTGCAGCACTTTCACAGCATCATCTTTCAGGATTTGGAATAGCTCAACTGGAATTCTATCACCTCCACTAGCTTTGTTCGTAGTGATGCTTTCTAAGGCCCACTTGACTTCACATTCCAGGATGTCTGGCTCTAGGGTAGTGATCACACCATCGTGATTATCTGGGTTGTGTAGATCTTTTTTGTACAGTTCTTCAGTGTATTCTTGCCATCTCTTCTTAATATCTTCTGCTTCTGTTAGGTCCATCCCATTTCTGTCCTTTATCGAGCCTATCTTTGCATGAAATGTTCCTTTGGTATCTCTGATGTTCTTGAAGAGATTTCTAGTCTTTCCCATTCTGTTGTTTTCCTCTATTTCTTTGCATTGATCGCTGAAGAAGGCTTTCTTATATACTATAGCATACTAATCTATACTAACTATAGACCCTATGTCCAAATACAGTCAAATTGGTGGTTAGGGCTTCAGTATATACATTTTGAGGGGAAACAGTTTGGTCTATACATTCCATCTTTTGCCCACCCCCGCCCAGATTCATGTCCTTGTCATGTGCTATTAAGATACACTCACCTCATCTCGACATCCCTAGAAGTCTTAAGCCATTCCAACATCTATTCCAAGCCCAAAGTCTCACTAAAATGTCACCTGATCAGGTATAGGTGAGAAGTGATGCGTAAAATTAACCCTCACAGAACCCATAAAGAAAAATATAACACATTGTTGAAACACAAATAACAGAAAAGTTGAACAAGTAAAGGTATTCTCAGTGCTATAAAGGAGTCCAGTCCCTTAAATGAACCGGAACATGTACCTCCAATTCAGATTGCTGTAGAATTCTTTCTTTCAGAACTTAAAATAATTTTGACATTCATATGGGAGAATGAGTGAGGACAAGAGATTTTGAGAAAAACAAATTATTAGAAGTATAGAAAGACTTTCCTTTTCTGATTTCAAAGTGTCCTGCAGAGCTGTTGTAAGTAAAATAGTGCAGCATCAGTGCAGAATAGACATAGGTCGTGAAGTATAATTAGATACAGAAACAGATCCATGTTAAATGAGTAAAGTTAAAAAGCACTTAATCATAGAGGGAAGAAGAGTTTTTAAAAATGAACAGTATTAAACCACAGAAAGGTTTTGTATAGACATTAAAGAAGACCTAAATAAATGAAAAGGCATCATATACTGATAGATCACAAACTTAGTATTATTCACATGACAGCAAATTGATCTACAGATTCAACCCAATCCCAGCATCTTTGCAGAAATTGATGAGCTGATCCTAACATTCTTATGGAAATACAGAGACCCAGGATAGCCAAAACAATTTAGAAAAAGGACAAAGTTGGAGGACTGAGACTTCTCAATTTCAAATATACTGCTGCTGCTGCTGCTAAGTCGCTTCAGTCGTGTCCAACTCTGTGCGACCCCAAGATGGGAGCCCACCAGCCTCCCCTGTCCCTGGGATTCTCCAGGCAAGAACACTGGAGTGGGTTGCCATTTCCTTCTCCCGTGCATGAAAGTGAAAAGTGGAAGTGAAGGCACTCAGGCGTGTCCAACTCTGTGCGACCCCATAGACGGCAGCCCACCAGGCTCCCCCATCCGTGGGATTTTCCAGGCAAGAGTACTGGGGTGGGGTGCCATTGCCTTCTCCGTCAAATATACTACAAAGCTGTAAAAACCAGAACAGTATGGTACTAATGTGGACTTCCCTGGTGGCTCAGTTGTAAAGAACCCAGCTGCCAATGCAGGAGATATGGGTTTGATCCCTAGGTTGGGAAGATTCTTGGAGAAGAAAATGGCAACCCACTCCAGTATTCTCCAGCCTGGGAAACTGCATGGGCAGAGGAGCCTGGTGGGCTACAGTCTATGGGTTCACAAAGAGTCGGACATGACGTAATGATGAAACAACAGCAATAAGACCATTTTGGGATTTTGGATATGTATGTATTTCACTTCTTATTTTGAAAGAATTTAGGAGTTATAGAAACTGGAAAAATAATACCTTCAACCAGCTGCCTTCAACCAGCTTCTACTAATGTGAATATCTTATACATTACAAAGATTAAAATCAGGAAATTAACACTGATGTAGTAGTTATTATAGACCATATTTGAATTTTATCCGTTGTTCCACTAGACCGGTTCAGTCCTTTTTCCAGTCTAGGATCCAGTTTAGACTTCTTGATTAACTTGGTTATCTGTCTTTGTAGTGTGTCCAATCTGTGAAATCTTTGGTCTTTTGTTACTTTCTTTTCTGCCTTTCCTTTCTTGCCTCCTCCTTCCTTCTTTCTTTCCTTTTTCACGATGACCTTGACACTTTTGAGAAATACTATCCAATGGTTATTCGGCTTCCCTGCTGGTTCAGTTGGAGAAAGTGATGGCACCCCACTGAAGTACCCTTGCCTGGAAAATCCCATGGACGGAGGAGCCTGGTAGGCTGCAGTCCATGGGGTCTCGAAGAGTCGGACACGACTGAGCGACTTCCCTTTCACTTTGCACTTTAATGCATTGGAGAAGCAAATGGCAGCCCACTCCAGTGTTCTTGCCTGGAGAATCCCAGGGACGGGGGAGCCTGGTGGGCTGCCTTCTATGGGGTCACACAGAGTCGGACACGACTGAAGTGACTTAGCAGCAGCAGCAGCTGGCTCACTGGTAAAGAATCCGCCTACCAATGCAGCGGACGTGGCTTTGATACCTGGGTGGGGAAGATCTCCTGGAGAGGGACATGGCAACCCACTCCAGTATTCTTGCCTGGGGAAATCTATGGACAGAGGAGCCTGATGGGCTACAGTCCATGGGTTGCAAAGAGTTGGACACGACTTAGCAACTAAACAACAACAGTCTACTAATTACCTTATCAAGTGTCCCTCAGCCTGGATTTGTCTGATTAGATGGGATAGAATATTTTTGGCAAGATCACTACTGAAGTGATGTTATGACCTTTATCCTTGTCTGTGCATCATTTCAGAAGGTGCATGAGTGCAGTTTGTGCCACTAATGATATCGATTTTGATCACTTGGTTAAGGTGCTGAATGATAGAATTATCCACTGTAAATGTGTTTTCGCATTTGTCATGAACAAATATCTTGTGGGGAGATACTTTGGGACTATTCAAATGTCCTGTTTCTCATCTCACTTTTGCCCATTAACTTTAGCATCCTTCAATGATTACTTCTCTGCATCAGTGTTCACTGTGGTGTTTACTAATGGTCATTTTAAATTTTCATCATTCCTTATCAAATTATTAATTGAATTATACTGTCAGGAAGAGCAAGTCCTTCATCTCCACTTATTATTCATTTATTTTTTGTATTAGTATGGATTCATGGATATTATTTTAGTCTATGGGTTATAACCCATTACTATACTTGTATTTATTTTGTTGCTCAAACTGTCCCAGATTTAGTCAGTGGGAGCTTATTCAATTTAGCCCATGTGTCTTTCTCAACATGTTCACATCATTTTTTGAACGTTTCCTTCTTAATTTTTGGTTCCATAAATATTCCAGGCTCATCTTACACATATAATTTTTAATGCTTCTGTCCTCCAACTTCCTATATCTTTAAGGATCTCTATTTCCTTTTATCAAATAATGATATTTATAAACCAAAAGATGGGCACTGCTTATAGTTATTGCTACTGATATGTTACTGCTTCTAGGATTTCTCAGGAAAGATAGCTATGAAATGAATTATTTACTAATGAAAAATATTCATTTCTGTATCTATTTACGCACACACATATTAAAAGTATGAGTTCATACTACTAGTCCTAAACCCAGTCCCACATCACTGGATGTCTTGTTACTTTCTTTCCTTATTTATAGCTCCTTTCTCTGACTGGGAGAAACTTGGCCCACATTTTTCACCACAGATTTACTTACTATAATCCAAGTATACACGTAAACTAGTTTCCGAATTTCTAACTCACACTCTTGCATCAAAAACAAATTTGCTAATCTTAAAGAAAAAAATACTCCATGATGTGTGTTACAGATGGTAAGGCAGGCTTTGTTCAGAACCATCATGGTAGGTGGAGGGACCACTGTAGTGGGATTTTACAGTGGAGTCATGAGATTGGGCTCAACTCTGTGTACAACCTGGACCAGTGGGAATTTATAGCCAGAGAGTAAGGCAGTGGTTGCGAAAACATAACGGGGAGAAAAAGGGGATCTGGCTAAAATGACCTAACAGGATTCTTGCTATAACATACTCTACAGAAAACAGTTTAGATAGCTCTTTTTGACTTAAAAATCAGATCATTAAAGTCATTCCATACCAATTCGGGGAAATTGTCCCCCCCCCACCCCACCCCCTGCCTCCCACACACACCTCTCTTTTTTAACGGCTGTCTACCATTCAGTGTATGGATGGAGTATAGTTTATTCAATAACTCTTCAATTTGTGGACATTTAGGTTGTTTCCAGTATTTTGCATATGCAAGCAATGCTGAAGAAATGTTCACATTTACTTTCATATTTTTGAAGGTGTAGCTGCTGGATTAGAAGTGAAATTGCTGAGTCAAAAGGTCGGTGTGTATGAAATTTTGTTAACTTATCTCCAAATTCCCTTCCAGATGGAGCACACCAATTTTCATTTCCACCAGCAATGTATGAAAGAAACTTATCTCCTTTGGGGATTTATTTAATGGTCAGAGACTGGTCCACGTAAACTTCTGGGATGCAGAGATTTTAAAATTCAATTTAATATTTGTTGAAATACTTTCTTGCTTTGCTTCTCTGTATGTGTAAGCCAGCAGTTTATTAACTGTGACTTTGGGTAAGGTACTTAAACAATAAAACTAGGCTTTATTGTTTATAAATATGTAAAATGATAAAACTTGCTTTTAAAAACTTTTTTAACATAGTGAGATTATGTATGTAGGGAGTGTATTCCAGTGCCTGTCAATAAATGAGGATTTAGGATGAGTGAAGTGCTTCATAAATACATAGTAAAATAAAGTATTTAATTTTCTCCTGGCATCTTTGCACAGCACAGATGCCTGAATAAGGTGGCTCTTTTTCACAGTAGTTCATCTTTTTCACAATAGTTCAACTGGGAGATATTAGGACCCGTCCTTTCCTTTAATAGTTGGGCCCTCAACGGTAGCACAGCGTCATGTTCAAATATTTACTCAAGAATGTGGTACCTCTTGATTCAGCTATTTGTCCAAAATATCTACCAAAACCACCATCTCTTTTCTATCCCTAAAGCCACTGCCCTAATCCAGGGCTCCATCTGTGACCTGGTCTCATGTCTTCTAACAGCTCTCCCTGACTCTGGAGTCGCTCCTCCACCTCCTTCTCTACACGGTTCTGGAGGATTCCACTGTAATCTCTTGTGTAATTTCCATGGTTAAAAGCCTGTCTTTGACTCCACGTGATTTAGGGATTCTAAAGCCCATAGGTATATTTGCCTTTTCCTTGATAATCTTTGGGCTTTCCCAGCAGTAAGCTTTTGGGCATGTTATTCCATTGGCGTGGAATTCCCTGCCTGATCTTTCAGCCTGGTGAAATCCTTGTGAAATTTTAGTTTTGAGATGTCCCTGACGGCTTGCTACTGCCAATGGCACTCTGAATGAAGTCTCCACCCTAGCTCTTAACAGCTGTTCTGGCCCCGTGCTTAGACCTTAAGTACAAAATCTAGGTTCTGATTATCCTTGTTTCATGTACCAGGTTATATTGCCTTAATCTTTCTTGTTCTCTAACAGTCTCCTCAGTCAGACTTCCAGCTGCTTGAGAGCAACAGTGATGGTTTAATCACCTTACCATCTGTAAGACCTCACACAGAACCTGGTCCAGAGTGAGGGGTCAATAATGCATGTTGCTGAGTGTGTTTGCTGTGGGCCGTGGGGTCAGGGAAGAGAGACTCCGCTTTTCAAAAGCAGAAGAAGTCTGTTCTCCACACTGATGGGACAGGCATGATGTGCTCCCACCTGTTTTATTTCTTTCCAGCTATGGGAGGCCAAGGGTCCCAAGATCAGGCTGCTTGTACTGAAAACTGCTCTGCTCTTTTATGCACTGCCTTAGAGAGACCTTATCCCTGCCTCTTTAACATGAAGTGTTGAAGTTATTTTAATCTTGTTAATCGTAGTTTATTTTGGGTAGTCAGCCAAACACTGATACATGTGTCTTAAACCAGTGGTTCTCATTTTTTTTTTTTTTCTCCCAATGCCTTGTCCTAGAGTACACTTGAGAATTTGTCAGACTAGAGTGTGGAGGAATGCAAAAGGGTTCAGAAGTCTCTAGAGGTCAGCAACAGAACCCCTCTCTTCCTCTTAGCCAAATGAACTCCTCTGTAGGAGTGAAATACTCAGAACTGCATTAGAGAGAGCCTAACCCTCACTGTACACAGGAATATGGTTTTATTTTGAAGACCATTTTAGGCATCACAGTGCGTGTATTAGGAATTGCAGAGATAAGTGCTTTGGAAAATATGTTATCTGAGGAGGGTGATATTTAATCTTCTTTAGCAAAGATAAGACTTGTGGCAACATGGTTTCTTTTCTTTTTTTTTAAATATTTTAAGCATCTTTATTTAATAAATAACTTCACTAAAACAGCATTGTAAAAAGTGAACTGTTAAAATTAAAAGGCACTTAAAATAAGAATGTGAATAGTATGAAACAAAACAGGAAACTCAAACAGTGAGAAGTAAATACACAGTGGTCTGTTATAGCACTAATGGAAAGTAAGAAATGCTTAAGTGATAGCTATTGCATGAGCCACAGTACAACTTCACATGTTCAATAAAAAGGCAAATGTACAGCTAAAACATCAATGAAAAAGTACTGATTTTTTAAAAGTCTTACCCCAAATTGCAAACCAATACATTAAATGATTAGAAGAGGTGATAAAAAGCACCAGGCTTTAAAAAGAAAATGAATAAAATAAAATTCACCCGGAGGTCCTCAATTTAGCAAATACTATGTAAATTAAGGCCTTTATGTAGATAATGCTAAATCAAGGACTTTTTGCAGAAAATTTCCCAAGACTTGAATTTACAAAGAGAAGGCATAGAAGTTACCAAAATTAAGTAACTCTTCAAATGGCACACAGGTTTTAAAGCTATGTTTTCCCTTCCTAGCTCTGACTTTCCCCTTGGCCTTTGCAGATCAAATATTTCACTATTTTACACCTGTAACTCCTAGCATACTCATCTTTCAGGTATGTCATCAGTCATGTCTAACAGGCAAATAGCAAAATAATACATTGAAAACAATTCTAAACTAGAATTTCTATGGTTTCTATCGTCTAGTATTTGGCTTAGAAAATTGGTATCAAACATGCCCTGTGTGTTTTTAGGAGATGAAATTTGGTCCTATGGATGAGTGAAAAAAGCAGGAAGATTTTGGCTGCAACCAAGAGGTGGTGTGTGTCTCCCGTGCTAGGCCACAGTGGGTGCGTGTGCTGTCACTTTAGTTGTGTCTGAGTCTGTGCAATCCTGTAGACTGCAGCCTTCCTAGCTCCTCTGTCCATGGGATTCTCCAGGCAAGAATGCTAGAGGGGGTTGCCATGCCCTACTCTAGGGTCTCTTCCTGACCGAAGGATCAAATCCGTGTCTCCTATGTCTCGTGTGTTGGCAGGCGGGTTCTTTACTGCCAGTGCCACCTAGGTAGCCCAGGCTACAGTGGGTAGGAAATATAATTTTGTTATCAGTACATCTCTGTCTGTTGAAAGTTAATATTCACAGAGAAGGGCACCAAGACCCAGAGAGTAGTAGCCTGCCTGAGGTTGCCTGAGGTTGCTCTGCTCACTGGGCAGGAGAGACGGGTGCCCAGGCCTGAGGTCTTTCCCCTGCACCTCTCTGTCTGCTGTGGAGCTGAGCTCTTCACCATCCCCTTGGGTCATTTCTGTGTCCCAGTGACCCTCTCACTACTGTCTGGCACAGGGTCCAAGGTTGCACCAAGTGACCTTTAAGACCCCTTCCAAACATCAGACCCTACTTCTAATTCAAACCAAGGAGAAAATGAACTGGTCTTAGTTGAAGAGCTTCACTATGTTTTTACAGTCTCTTCCCTGCCCTGAACCAATCGACTCATCTGTTCTATCTAGAGTTGCCAAAGAACCATCGTCTGGAAAGCACATTTCTCAGTTTGTATCCTTTACTGCTCCAAAATCTTGAGCAGTTCCCATCTGCCTAGGGGATAAATAAAATAATAGGGAATAAATTAAAAAAAAAAAAAAAAGGTACATTTCTCTTTTCTAAGCTTATTTGCTTTTATCTTCAGTCACATTAGGCCCCTTTGCAGAGCCTGCCCTCCTGGGAAAGCGTTTTTTTTACATTCCAATGCTCTCTGCTTTCTGTAACCTGGCTTTTCTCTCCTGCTGAAATGTGTTCCTCCCTGAAAACTCTCCTTGAATGCTTTTCATCCTTGAAAGGTGTCTAACTCCAGTGCACGTGCCCAACCACTAGTGATTCCCAACCGCCAGTGATCCTGAAGGGTGTCTAACGTCAGCGCATGCGCCAAACCGAAAGTGATGTTCGCTGCTGCTGCTGCTAAGTCGCTTCAGTCGTGTCCGACTCTGTGCGACCCCAGAGACGGCAGCCTACGAGGCTCCCCTGTCCCTGGGATTCTCCAGGCAAGAACACTGGAGTGGGTTGCCATTTCCTTCTCCCGTGCCTGAAAGGGAAAATTGGAAGTGAAGTCGCTCAGTCGTGTCCAACTCTTCGCGACCCCATGGACTGCAGCCTACCAGGCTCCTCTGTCCGTGGGATTTTCCAGGCAAGAGTACTGGAGTTGGGTGCCATTGCCTTCTCCGAGGAGGTGTCTAACGTCAGCGCATGTGTCCAACAGCAAGTGATATTTGAAGGGTGTCTAACGTTAGTTACTCATTGGAAAAGACTCTGATGCTGGGAGGGATTGGGGGCAGGAGGAGAAGGGGACGACAGAGGATGAGATGGCTGGATGGCATCACCGACTCGATGGATGGGTTCACTTGAGTTTGAGTGAACCCCGGGTGTTGGTGATGGACAGGGAGGCCTGGCGTGCTGCAATTCGTGGGGTCGCAAAGAGTCGGAGAGGACGGAGCGACTGAACTGAACTAACGTTAGTTAGCACGTGCACCCAGCCACAAGTGGAATCTGATGTTTGAAAGTGTGGAAGAATTATCTGTCTCAGACATACATGCACCCCATTGTTCGTGGTTTTGGATTGTATGTGCTCTCATCTTGTCTCTTCAGTAAACTGTGAGTTTCCTGAGGGCAGGGTATAGATCAGTCTTTCCTGTCGGTCGCTCCCTCCCTCCTTGTTAATGTCTAAAGTGACAGTGAAAGTGAAGTCACTCAGTCGTGTCCGACTCTTTGTGACCCCATGGTCTGCAGCCTGCCAAACTCCTCCACCCATGGGGTTTTCCAGGCAAGACTACTGGAGTGGGTCAGCATTTCCTTCTCCAGGGCAGCTTCCCGACCCAGGGATTGAACCCTGGTCTCCTGCACCACAGGCAGACTCTTTACTGTCTGAGCCACCGGGGAATGTCTAGCGCAGTAACAAATCCACACTAGATAATCAGTGTTAACAGATCTATGGAGCCGGTAACAGACAAAAGTCATCAGGTTAGCTCCCAGAGCAAACTGTTCAACAACATGTTGTAGTGCCTGAAGAATTTAGGGGTTACTGACTGGAGAGGAAGAGGAGGGTGAGGCATATATTTTAGCGATTAATTCTTGCCTTGGTATGTTTAGTCTTTTGAAGGATGAAAAGGAAGAAAAAAAGTAAAAGCTCTGTTGACAGTTAAAAGCAGACATCTGTTCTCTTCACCAAGTAGGTGCTCAGTCTTTTCAGGAGGAACTTAATTCATCTTTACATTTTTTTAACATCCCTATAATTGTTTTTCCTTTAAGAGATTTTCCATTTTCATAAGAAAATTCAGTTTCAGAGAGGCTCTTGAGTTTGCCCGAGTAAGTGGCAGAGGTGTCTAGACCCTAAGGTTTAGCTTCTGCTTGTCTTCCACTCTGCCTCCTCCTGGAGCCTGAGAGCACTTGTGAAAACAAGGCAGCCAGGGGGATGGTCAGCGGCTTCAGGAGATGCTTGAGCTCAGGTCGTGTTGCTTAGAGTTTGAAAAATACAAAAGTTAAAAGTGCAACTACTGTTCAAAGTTAGCGGATCTAACTCTTCTCCATTTGTTTCTCTTTAAAGAGAATGAGAGAGAAAGAGCTCAGGAGTCACCTTCTTGTCCTTAATTTTTCACCCTTTAACCACCCATTGGGCTTCCCAGGTGGCAGAGGAGCCTGGTGAGCTATGGTCCATGGGGTCACAAAGAGTCAGACACAGCTGAAGCAACTTAGCACAGCACACAACCAGCTATTAACCCATCTTTAGAAAAAAATGAGTGATAAAAAACCAATGTCTCGACAGTGTAGAAAACTAAAGGAAAATAAGCTATGTGGGTTTTTTGTTTTTGTTTTGTTTTTGTTTTTTAATGAAAATAGCAGGGAATCATGCTCTAATCTAAGATTCTCTTTTTAGCATGAGTTTGTTTGGCCTGAGAAACCACACCAATGCTCTGAAGAGACTTGTCCTGATTTCTGGAGTATTAATCAGTGAGGAAACGAGCCTGATCTGGGAGTCAGGCTCCGGATCTGACTCTGCCACTGTTCTGGTGGGCAAGATTGAGTCAGAAATACCATCTCTTCAGTTCTCCGTTTTTTCATTAATCAAAGGGATGCAGTGGATTAGAACAGAGATTCTCAGCCTCAGCAGGGTTGATGCTTTGAGAAATTCTTTGTTATGGAGGCTGTCCTGTGCATCCTAGGGCTTTCCCAGCATCCCTGACCTCTACCAGGTCGACCACAGTACCACTCACTCCTCTCCACCCGCTCCTCACGAGGTGTGATGACAAAACTTCTCCAGACACTGTCCAGTGTCCCTTGGGGGACAAAAACATCTTCATCTGCACCACGGGCTGCAAGCAGACTTTATGTCCGCTGGGTATTTATTGAGAATACCTGACAGGAGAGGCTCTGAGCTATGCACTGGGGCTATGACAGCGAAGAGGGTAAATGCTCTGCTGTCTTCATGGAGCTTTGGTCTGGTGGGGAAGGGAAGTCTCCAGGCTGTGGGGAGACCCTGGAATGGGTGTTATGCTTGGGTCCTGGCAGGAGTCAGGGGTCCTCTGGACTTATTAGTCTGAGGACATGGAAAGCTTGGAAGGACCCAGTCACTTCTCAGTACATCGTGTTATCTTGACCTGTTGCCCCCTCAGATAAGTGGGGTAAATGAGCATTTCCACTTGGGGATAGAGAGCTTCTGCAGCACAGGCTCATAAGGAGCTGGAGAAATGAAGAGTTGAGTATAAAATGGGCCCCTTAGCAGAATAAAATAATTCTTAGTGCTACATATTATATACCTCTGGGGTAACGATTTGGGCATGTTAATTTTCCTCTTGGTGACCATATATATTCGTGAGTAGAATGCCGCAGGGTGAACCAGACATGGTGCCTGGAGTTATCTTTCTTAGCACTTGATTTTCTTTTGCAGTTCCACTTTCTATTTGAATAAAATCAGAATAAGCACAGCACATGCAGTGCTATTAGCACTCAATGTTTTCACATTTCTCTGAGGTGTTTCTATTTTCATGGGATTATGAGGACATTCTAAACCCAGTTTGAGAGGGGTCCAAAAAGGAAGAAAGTGGTTCCTGCTTTAAAAGGAATGTGTTGATAGGGTATAAAGTTGCCAGGCACTATAGCCTAGAGGGTCCAGGTTAAAAGGGTGGACTATTTGGGTTCATAGTTATTGCCCAGCTACTTTTTAGCTGTGCAACTTCAAGAAAGTCACTTTTTTTTTGGTCACTTGTAAAATCATAATACTGATAGTATTTACCTCACCAGCTTCTTGTGAGGATTCAGAGATTTTGAACAGAAACTGGCATATGGAAATCACTTATGAAGTTTTGAAATAGTATCTGGGAATCACTGGGTCACTTGGATAAGGTCCTAGCTTATCCAAGTCACGAGTATATTTTGCCAAGCACTATGTTTAATGGACCTGGTGTTCTTGCCTGGGAAATCCCATGGACAGAGGAGCCTGGTGGCTCCTGTAGGACTGCAGTCCTACAGTCCATGCGGTCACAAAAGAGTCAGACACAGCTTAGCAACTAAACAACAGCAGGATTTCAACTGCAAATACTTTTATTTATACAAGTGATGATCACATGCTACTTGCTCATCCTTGCAAGTAGATCTCCTCCCCTGCTCTTCAAAATCTCAACTTTGTAGAGAAGTTTGAACAATTCTAAGGGTCTAAACATCACCCCAATCTCTCAAAACTACCTCCTTGAAAATGGCTCCCTTCCACAGGGAAGGACCTGTGGGCGTACATTTTAAAGCTAGAGGAGGGTGAGGAGCCTCATTGTCTGGACCAGCTCCAGGGTCAACCTGTGGTCACACCCTCTGGATATTCAGGAGATATCGATGGTCTGTGTGGCATCTGTACCATTTCCGCTGGGGTTTCGCTGTGTCCTTTGGCCAGGCCGTGGGCTGTTGCCTCGGCGACTTGGACTGAGACAACAGCCCCTGTGACAAATCGCTCTTTACTGTCTGATATTCCACTAGGACCCTCAGAGACCCGCCAGACTGGACCAAGGCCTCTGGAGCCCTTCCCAAGAACCTTCTTGCTTGGAAGATTAGCAGTTTCTTCTCAAGCATCGCTCTCAACTTGGCTAAACACCTTGAAACAGTTCCAGCAAGACGTATGTCCCTCAGATCCCAGGGCAGGTAGGCGCTTGTGCGCATCCAGTGCTTCTGCTCGTAGCCATGTGGTCCTGACCACCTGGCAGTTACTGTGTATATTACTTACATACGTGTGCATATGTAAGTGTGTATGTGTGCTGTGCTTAGTTGCTCAGTCATGTCTGACTCTGCAACCCCTTGTACTGTAGCCTGCCAGGCTCATCTGTCCATGGGATTCTCCAGGCCAGAATACTGGAGTGGGTTGCCATGCCTTCCTCCAGGGGGTCTCCCCAACCCAGGGATTGAACTCAGGTCTCCCAGGTTGCAGGTGGATTCTTCACCATCTGAGGCACCAGAGAGTGAGTATATGTGTATGTACATATCTATGTTTATGTGCCTGTGGTTTAAAAAGTGTTGTTTCTAGAATTTACCATAACTACTGCTGTGTGTGTACCCCCAGAAGTCATAGGTTGAAATCTTAACTGCATATCGTATATATTTATAAAATGCATGTATTATAGTGAAGGGCAGGGAATCCAGTGTGCTACAGTCCATGGGGTCACAATGAGTCCAACAGGACTTAGTGACTGGCCAACAACAATGCATATGTATGTGTGAGTGTATGTGTCTATGCATGTATATGTTTATATATCTGTGGTTAAAACCCACTCCAGTATTCTTGCTTGGAGAAGTCCATGGACAGAGGACCCTGGCAGGCTATAGTCCATGGGGTCACAAAGAGGGGGACACGACTGAGAGACTAACATTTTACTTTTCATTGTTTAGTTTTAGATGAAAAAGGAGAGTTTCTATCTTTGGCATGTGACTAATGACTATGTTTATGCTTCTAAGAAAGGATTAATTTTTCAGTTCACAGGAAAATAAGAGTGGGGAAGAGGAAGATTCATGGAGGAGCGATATAAGAGTGAAACGAGAGATGGAGTTTAAAAGTGTGCCTGTGTGTTAATATATTTGAGTTTGATAATAAGGATAGTGAAGAATAGAAAGAGAAAAGCTGTGAGTGCTTGAGTCCCCTTAATGGGAAGAATAGAGGTCTGCGGAAAACATAGGCATCATGTTACTCTCTCATGACCATGCAGTGGCACTGTTGACAGGAGACAGCTTCCTGCTGTCACTTCCAAATTATGGTGTGTGCATTCTAGGGAAGTGCAAGACTGTCCCTTAAGATGCCTGAAGAAAACATTTTGTTGTTGTTGTTTAGTCGCTAAGTCGTGTCTGACTCTTTGGCAACCCCATGGAGTGTAGCCTGCCAAGCTCCTCTGTCCATGGAATTTCCCAGTGCTATTTCCTTCTCCTGGGGATCTTGCCTGCCCAGGGATCGAACTAGCATTTCCTCCATCAGCAGGTGGATACTGTACACTGAGTCACCAGATATTAGAACTCCAAATTCTATTAAGATTTTATCTTGAGAAAATACAAATACACTAAACTTTGCTAGTAGTGAATATATGATTGATACTGGCTCCGGCAGTGGCACCCCACTCCAGTACTCTTGCTTGGAAAATCCCATGGACGGAGGAGCCTGTTAGGCTGCAGTCCATGGGGTCGCTAAGAGTTGCATACGACTGAGCGACTTCACTTTCACTTTTCACTTTCCTGCATTGGAGAAGGAAATGGCAACCCACTCCAGTGTTCTTGCCTGGAGAATCCCAGGGACGGGGGAGCCTGGTGGGCTGCCGTCTCTGGGGTCGCACAGAGTCGGACAGGACTGAAGTGACTTAGCATAGCACTGGCTCCGTCACTCATCACTTAAGTAGAGGATTCTGCATCACGTGGTCTGCAAGAGGAGTGGGAGCTCTGTAACTCAGAGTTGGTGGCAGCTACCTCATTCTGAGCTTACAGTGACGTATTGTAGTTTGCATGTTCTTGGTGAAATGGATTTATACACTATATTACTGATTATGATAATTTAACACTCTTAAAATGTATAAGTGACTTAAAATGTTTCCTGCAAAGAAACTGCTGGTCAAGATGGTCCTAATAATTCAAGTCAATAATAACAACAATGGAAAAATGGAAAAACAGCATGCCCCATCCTGGTTTGAACTTTTTCTCAGATATATTGTGAGCTAAAAACAGTGGCTATTGGTGATATGTTATCTAGCAGCTTTTGTTTTTTTTTTAGAAAATATACCCACTTAGTCAATCTTTTTGAAATGAAAGTGATATTTTTGGTAATAAATGAGGAAATAATGGCCTTTGAAGAAAACTCATGGTTTGGAGAAAGAATTTTGAAAGTGCATGTTTAAAGATATTTTCATCACTATGTGATTTTTGTTCCTGAGATTAAGCCTGATGTATTTTACCTGTACAACTCTTATATGTCAATATCAAAAGTGCTTTAAAAGTGAATTTTCTAATTTGTTAACAAACTATCCAAATGAAGCCTTTAGGTGGGTTTTAAGATCATCTGTAAAAATATAACTATTACATACCTTCCTTTAATTTGTTAAACAAAGAGATTAACATTACAGAAGATGGAAATGTATTGATCAAGCATAAGACTTGTATATGAATACGCTTTTCCACAAGCACCTGTGTTGCTTTGTGAAGAATATTTTTCAACTAGGCAACGATTAAAATGAAAAACCAAAATAAGTTTAGAACCAGGCCATCAAATCACTGTATCACAGAATGTCATATCCAGGCTTTCGAAAGCAGTGGTACATGTTCAGTCATACTTCCTAACTAAAATCAGGCTTCCCTGGTAGCTCAGCTGGTCAAGAACCTGCCTGCAATGCAGGAGACCCCGGTTCAATTCCTTGGTCAGGATCATCCCCTGGAGAAGGGATAGGCTACCCACTCCAGTAGCTTCCCTTGTGGCTCAGACTGTAAAGAGTCTGCCTGCAGTGTGGGAGACCTGGGTTCAACTCCTGGGTTGGGAAGATCCCGGGAGAAAGGCATGGCGGCCACTGCAGTATTCTTTAGAACCAGGCTATCAAATAGCTATATGATGAAATGTTATATCCAGACGTAAAAAGCAGTGGTACTTGTTCAATCATACTTCGTTGCTAAAATTAGTGATATTAGTAGTACTTTAGGGTAAGGCAGGAAAGTTTATATCATTAATCAGTACATTAAAATAAAATTTATTTAACTCATTTCTTATTTTAAGTTTATTTTTGTATATTTTCTTATACACAATCATATTAGGTGTTTTATGCATTTTACTTTTTATGCATTTTATTTATGTACCAGGTACTGTTGTAAATGCTCTACTTCTATTAATTACTTTAATTACTCTCACAACACCTAATGTAAATACTGTTGTCTCTATTTAAAAAATGAGGAAGCTGAGGCACAGATAAGATAAGAAGCTGCCAGGAGCAATTAGCTAATATGTGGCAGATTGAAGATATATTAGTATAATAATGCGTGTATTTAACTTATACATAAACTGTTACAGTTTAAAATCAACAAACAG
Organism: Bos taurus; assembly: GCF_002263795.3. Taxonomy (NCBI): domain Eukaryota; kingdom Metazoa; phylum Chordata; class Mammalia; order Artiodactyla; family Bovidae; genus Bos; species Bos taurus. Next base: position 113,165 of record NW_020191471.1, read on the forward strand.
ACCGATAGACATACAGGATTGCACTTGAGAGACTATTTGTCTAATGCTAATAGGCATAGTGATGAGTTAACGGTGCGCTCACAGGAAATTCAATCCAACATTCAGTATAGTATATTAGCATTTATAAAACACATGGTGGTCTTAATTAATTCCCATAATAAGCGTCCAGAGGTAGTTGTGTTGAACTCAAGAGCACAAGCATATAAAATAACGTTTAATGGAGTCTGATGGACCTGGGTATGAAGTTGAGCATTACCACTCAACCATATCTGTGACTGAAGGTATTTCCTATCTTCTTTGGATTTCATTTTGTTAATTTTCAAAGTAGGCAAGCCAATATATATCCTTGTGGGTTACTGTAGGACTAAATGACACATTATAATTTAACATAGGGTCGTGGTCAAGAACGTAGATTGAGGAACTAGACTGCCGGGTTTGAATTCTAGCTCTGCCCATTATTCCTGGCCACTTTCTTTAAGTTGTATGTTTTCTCTCTACCTTAATTTCCTCACCTGGAAAAATGGGCTAATAATCCTGCCTACCTTACAGAAATATATGTGGACTCATTCCTGCAGTGTTTAAGATCTAGCACATAAGAAAAACTCAACAAATGATGGCCATTATTAGTAAATAGAAAGTGCTTAAAATAGTGGGCACTCAATAAATAACAACTGCTTGTTGTGGTTGTACGCACTGAGCACATTGAGTTGGGTTCAGTTCAGTCGCTCAGTCGTGTCCGACTCTTCTGCAACCCCATGAACTGCAGCACGCCCGGCCTCCTGGTCCATCACCAACTCCCAGAGCCTACCCAAACTCATGTCCATTGAGTCGGTGATGCCATCCAACCACCTCATCCTCTATTGTCCACTTCTCCTTCTGCCCTCAACGTTTCCCAGCATCAGGGTCTTTTCAAATGAGTCAGCTCTTTGCTCCAGGTGGCCAAAGTATTGGAGTTTCAGCTTCAACATCAGTCCTTCCAATGAATACCCAGGACTGATCTCCTTTAGGATGCACTGGTTAGATCTCCTTGATGTCCAAGGGTCTCTGAAGAGTCTTCTCCAACAGCACAGTTCAAATGCATCAATTCTTTGGCACTCAGCTTTCTTTAAGTCCAACTCTGACATCCATACATGACTACTGGAAAAGCGATAGCCTTGACTAGACGGACCTTTGTTGGCAAAGTGATGTCTCTGCTTTTTAATATGCTGCCTAGGATGGTCATAACTTTCCTTCCAAGGAGTAAGCGTCTTTTAATTTCATGGCTGCAGTCACCATCTGCAGTGATTTTGGAGCCCCCCCCAAAATAAAGGCAGCCACTGTTTCTACTGTTTCCCCATCTATTTGCCATGAAGTGATGGGACTGGATGCTATGACCTTAGTTTTCTGAGTGTTAAACTTTTAAGCCAGCTTTTTCACTGTCCTCTTTCACTTTCATCAAGAGGCCCTTTAGTTCTTCTTCACTTTCTGCCATAAGGGTGGTGTCATCTGCATATCTGAGGTTATTGATATTTCTCCCGGCAATCTTGACTGCAGCATATGCTTCTTCCAGCCCAATGTTTCTCATGATGTACTCTGCATAGAAGTTAAATAAGCAGGGTGACAATATACAGTCTTGATGTACTCCTTTTCCTATTTGGAACCAGTCTGTTGTTTCATGTCCACTTCTAACTGTTGCTTCCTGACCTGCATACTGGTTTCTGAAGAGACAGGTCAGTTGGTCTGATATTCCCATCTCTTTCAGAATTCTCCACAGTTTATTGTGATCCACACAGTCAAAGGCTTTGGAATAGTGAAGAGAGCAGCTGCTACTGCTGCTGCTAAGTCGCTTCAGTCGTGTCCGACTCTGTGCGACCCCATATACGGCAGCCCACCAGGCTCCCCTGTCCCTGGGATTCTCCAGGCAAGAACACTGGAGTGGGTTGCCATTTCCTTCTCCAGAGCATGAAAGTGAAAAGTGAAAGTGAAGTCGCTCAGTCGTGTCCGACTCCTAGCGACCCCATGGACTGCAGCCTACCAGGCTCCTCTGTCCATGGGATTCTCCAGGCAAGAATACTGGAGTGGGGTGCCATTGCCTTCTCTGGAATAAAGCAGAAACAGATGTTTTTCTGGAACTCTCTTGTTTTGGGGATGATCCAGTGGATGTTGGCAATTTGATCTCTGGTTCCTCTGCCCTTTCTAAAACCAGCTTGAACATCTGGAAGTTCACGTATTGCTGAAGCCTGGCTTGGAGAATTTTGAGCATTACTTTACTAGTGTGTGAGATGAGTGCAATTGTGCGGTAGTTTGAGCATTCTTTGGCCTTGCCTTTCTTTGGGATTGGAATGAAGACTGAGCACATTAGTCATGATCATACAGTTAAGAAGCATCCTGGTATCTTATTTCTGGGTTTCCATGCATGGAAAATTGCCTTCTGAAGGATGTAAGCAAAAATGTGCTCCACACTTAGTCTTGAGCACGTAAGAAAGGCAGCATTGGGGTCTGAATAGGATTTGGAGAGGTAGAAAACATGAAGAGGTAATGATGTAAAAGCCAAGAGATAGGAAAAGCAAAAGCAAATTTGCGGAAGAATGAATATAGTGTTTTGGCCGAAGCAGAGCTGCCTTAAAAGATTAATAGTGTTGGGGATTTACCTGGTGGTCCAGTGGTTAAGACTCTGAGCTTCCAATGCAAAGGGCATGTGTTCCATCCCTGGTCAGGGAACTGAGATCCCACATGCTGTGTGTCCTTGCCAAAAAGCAAAAACATACACACAAACAACAATAATTAGAAAGATTAACAGGGATGTATTTGGGTAGAATTAGAACAGGAAAAAATTCAAGGAGTGAGGAGGCAAAAGAGAAGTTTGTTGTGCTTATCTAGGCATGAGTGGTAAGGGTCAGAACAAAAGGAACCTTGGAGGGAAGGAAAAAGGGAGTGCAGATGAAAGATAGCCTTCAAAAGAGAAATCAGCAGGGCTTGGACACAGTAAATGACAGGTGAGCAAATGGAAGAAGACAGAATAACACCAGGATTTTCACTTAAGTTGGTGTGGCATGTACGATGGCATTACGAAGAGCGAAAGTAATAGTTAGAAGGGCAGTGATAGGTTTGACTTTTTATGTTGAATATGAATTAATAGAGAAACATTTTAAGTAAAATGTCCAGGGGCATTTAGAAAATTTAGATTGCTCTGGTCCACAGATGGAATTGGAAGTCATCTGCATGGAGGACAGAACTGAAGGAGGTCTTTATTATCTCGAGATTTATAGTGGAAAGATCATTTAAATAACTTTGTACAGAACAACAATACATACCTGTAAATAGTGGAAAAACTTAAAAGGGAAAAAGTAATTACAGTTATTTGTATCTTGTATTAAAAAAAATTCTAATTCCAACTGTCCACTTATTTCTAGAATGAGCAAAGAATTAGTTTCTTATTGTCACTGTTTTATATACCCAGTGAATCTGAGCACTAGTCTCTAGGAATCTGCACTCTGTCTTACTTTCTAAAAAAATTGTGTAAATGTACATTTATTTTCTAAACTTTTTGTCATCACAAAGTTTTTTTTTTAAAAAATGATTGGTATATTGATTTGAGTTTTGTCTGGTCTTTTATGCACAAATTTCACACATAGTTAAAAAGTCAGTCTTGACTCTGTGACATGTAGTGGAAGTTTAAAGATTCTTTTAGCAAGCAATCTGAATGCAAGATTCTTTGATATTTTTATTATTGTTTCCCTTGAACCATCTTTTTGATATATTTTTTTAAAATTGTGGTAAAAGACACATAATATAAACTGCATTAATACCATCTACAACATTTTCAAGAGCGCAGTTCAGTAGTGTTAAGTATATTCACGTTGTTTGCACCCAGTCTTCAGAAATCTTAGTCGTGCAAAACTGAAATGCCATCACCATTAAACAACAATTCTCTATGTCTCCTTTCCCCTAGCTCCTAAAAACCACCTTGTAACATTTTCTTTTCTTTCTTTCTTATTTATTTTTTTTAATGTTTAACCATACTGCAGGCATGTGGGATCATAGTTCCCTGATCAGGGGTTGAACCCATGCTCCCTGCAGTGGAAGGGCAGAGTCTTAACCATTGGACTGCTAGGGAAGTTCCCATTATATTATATTCTTGGTGTCTCTGAGTTTGAGTACCTAGATACTTGCTGTAAATGTAATCAAACACAGTATTTGTCTTTTTGTTACCGGATTGCTGCTGCTAAGTCGCTTCAGTCGTGTCCAACTCTGTGCAACACCATAGACAGCAGCACACCAGGCTCCCCTGTCCCTGGGTTTCTCCAGGCAAGAATACTGGAGTGGGTTGCCATTTCCTTTTCCAATGCGTGACAGTGAAAAGTGAAAGTGAAGTTGCTCAGTTGTGTCTGACTCTTAGCGACCCCTTGGACTGTAGCCAACCAGGCTCCTCCATCCATGGGATTTTCCAGGCAAGAGTACTGGGCTCTTGTTGCCAAAACAACGTCAAGCTCTCCGACTTCGGCCTAACAACCAGTGGCACCCAGGAAAGCAGCTAGACACTTTCTGCGGGAGCCCCACGTTCGTGGCCCCAGAATTCTTCCTAGGGATGCCTTAGGCAGGCCCAGCCGTGGATGTGTGCAGCCTCGACGGCGTCCTGTACACCATGGTAACTAGACGCCTCCTCTTTGGGGGACAAGATTTCTGGGAGCTCCAGCAGCGTGTGCTTAGAGGGCAGTAACATGTGCCCAAATACATATCCAATCGGATAATAGACTTACTATGAAGAATGCAAATGCTCAACTTACCAACAAGGTACTTTAGATGATGTTTGCCAGCATTCATGTGTGAACAAGGGCCAGGAGGAGCCACTCCCGCCAGCCTGTGAAGAGCAGTCCCACCCAGGTTACCTCCTGGGCCTCGGACCTCTGCCACCGTCATGCGGCCTGTGGCCTCCAGGTGGTAGACAGGTCTCCCCAGTGGACAAATGCCATTACTAGAAAGTGTGAGATGATCCTGGGCTGGTGGAGGGACCAGATCCAGGGCTTCGACGTACTCAGTGGTAGTGACAGCGTGCACGTGAATGAACCCTGCATGGGGGCCTGCACCATCGTTGTGAGGCCAGCTGTTTCCTCCGACCTCAGCAGCGAAGAACATACACCTCCCGCCAAGCCCTGAGATGCCCATGCTTAAACCCGACTGAATTTGGGAGACCATCCAGCAGCAGGAGAACCAGGAGTCAGGGAGAAGGCCAGAGAGCCTGCCACACCCCAACCCTGCCCGGAGGCAAGGACCTTTACCCGCAGCCCAGCCCCCTCCACTCACAACACCCACGATGCCAGCAGCGCCCTAGCCACAGATCACGCCAGTGACCGCCACGACACGTGCGGGACCAGGCTCACCTGCGGCACCTGCGGCAGGCGTGACAGCAGCCACACCCGTGACACCAGCGTAACTCGTGACACGAGAGACGCCCGTGACACGATCAGCACCTGCGGCAGCTGCGATACCACGGGTACGAGCCTCATCTGTGATGCCTGCACCAGCCGTGACACAAGCCACACCTGGTACACCAGCCCTCCCATGAAGCCCTAAGCAGCCAGGACGCCACTGGGGAATGCAGTATTGATGACAACCTTGGCACCCACGATACCTGCATCACCAGGGACACCAGCCTCACACGTGACCCCAGAGGCACCCATGGCCCCCGTGGTGACCACGCCATCCATGATACTTCTGTCACTAACACCCGTGATACCAGGGGCACCCGCAACACTGAGGGCACTCACGGCACCTGTGACTCCTGCAACACCAATGGCACCCATGACTCCGGCGATAAAGCTGCAGGAGAAACACACTGCCTCCCGCATGTGCCTGGTGCGGCAAGCTCCACTTTTTGGACACCCTGAGAATATGTCCCCAGTCACTCCCCGTGGCCTCACCCAGAAAAAGAAGGGAGTGCCTGGGAGAATCTGGAGGTGTCTGTCTGAGTATATTTGCTTGGACTGCCCAGCAAGAGGGCTAATAATAAAGTGGTGCCAGAAACAGCCAATGGATGACCTGCCAAGCTCCCCAGGACCTGGTCATGTTCCCACCTGGATGATGGGATTCAAATCCAGCAGCCCCACCACCTAAAGCAAAGCCTCCAATCCAAAATCCTGGCCAGCTCAGACGATGCTCTAGAGTGCTCTGGGCTTCCAGCAGAGGCACCACCCTGGCCCGACTGCCCCTCCTTCCCTGCTGGGTGAAACTTCAGAGACTGGACTGTGCCCTGGGGCATGTCCCGCATCCCTCAAGCTTCTGTCTATCATGTTGGTGGGGAGGGGACAGGTGTTGCCAACACCTTGGATCTTCTCTTGGTTCACTCCTGAGTTGGTATAGTTAATAGTTTATTAGCATAGTTAGACTTATCACGGTTAGTATAGTTGTGAGGAATAGAATACTTGTATAGCACTGTTAGCATACTCAGTATTGTTAGTACAGTTAGCATTCTTGGTGACGGCTTAGTGGTACTTCGTATAGTTACTGGTATAGTTGGTACAGTTAGGTAATTAGTATAGCTTAGTGGTAGTTAGTATAGTTAGGGATTCAGGACCTCATGTCCATGTCTGTTAAAAAGGTGGCTCGTATTGAAATGTATGCGTTCCTTCACACAGTCGTTGAAGGCCACGTTGTCAATGAGAAGTTGGCCCGCCGTGTTCTGACCACAGGAGTGGTAGCCATCAAGGCCATTACTAAGACAAATCAGAGCTTCGCCAGCATCCAGGAACTGTTTTGAGAGGTTAACAGCATGAGAATCTTAAACCACCCGAATGTTGTCAACCTCCTGGAAGTGATTGACACTGAGGAGACTGTGTTTATAGTAATTGAGTTCCTCCGTGGGGCAGACTTGTTCACCTTCAAGGACGCCTAAGACAGAGGCGGAGGCCCAAGGCCAGTTCCGCCAGCTGGACTCGGCTCTGCAGAACTGCTAGCAGCGCGGTGTGGTGCCCGGGACTTGAAGCTGGGCAACCTCCGCCTTGATGGGAAGAACAACGTCAAGCTCTCCGACTTTGGCTTAACAAGCAGTGGCACCCAGGAAAGCAGCTAGACTCCTTCTGCGGGAGCCCCGCGTTCATGGCCCCAGAATGCTTCCTAGGGATGCCTTAGGCAGGCCCAGCCGTGGATGTGTGAAGCCTCGACGGCGTCCTGTACACCATGGTAACTAGACGCCTCCTCTTTGGGGGACAAGATTTCTGGGAGCTCCAGCAGCGTGTGCTTAGAGGGCAGTAACATGTGCCCAAATACATATCCAATCAGATAATAGACTTACTCTGAAGAATGCAAACGCTCAACCTACCAACAGAGGTACTTTAGATGATGTTTGCCAGCGTCCATGTGTGAACATGGGCCAGGAGGAGCCACTGCCGCCAGCCTGTGAAGAGCACGCCCACCCAGGTTGCCTCCTGGGCATCAGGCCTCTGCCTCCGTCGTGCGGCCTGTGGCCTCCAGGTGGTAGACAGGTCTCCCCAGTGGACAAATGCCATTATTAGAAAGTATGAGATGATCCTGGGCTGGTGGAGGGACCAGATCCAGGGCTTCGACGTACTCAGTGGTAGTGATAGCGTGCACGTGAATGATCCCTGCATGGTGGCCCGCGCCATCGTTGTGAGGCCAGCTGTTTCCTCCGACCTCAGCAGCGAAGAACATACACCTCCCGCCAAGCCCTGAGATGCCCATGCTTAAACCCGACTGAATTTGGGAGACCATCCAGCAGCAGGAGAACCAGGAGTCAGGGAGAAGGCCAGAGAGCCTGCCACACCCCAACCCTGCCCGGAGGCAAGGACCTTTACCCGCAGCCCAGCCCCCTCCACTCACAACACCCACGATGCCAGCAGCGCCCTAGCCACAGATCACGCCAGTGACCGCCACGACACGTGCGGGACCAGGCTCACCTGCGGCAGGCGTGACAGCAGCCACACCCATGACACCAGCGTTACCCGTGGCACCAGAGACGCCTGTGACACCATCAGCACCTGCGACAGCTGCGATACCACAGGTACCAGCCTCATCTGTGATGCCTGCACCAGCCGTGACACAAGCCACACCTGGTACACCAGCCCACCTATGAAGTCCTAAGCACCCATGAGGCCACTGGGGAATGCAATATTGATGACAACCTTGGCACCCACGATACCTGCATCACCAGTGACACCTGCCTCGCACATGACCCCAGAGGCACCCGTGACCCCAGAGGCACCCGTGGCCCCCTTGGTGACCGCACCATCCATGATACTTCTGCACTATCACCCGTGACACCAGGGGCACCCGCGACACTGAGGGCACTCACGGCACCTGTGACTCCTGCAACACCAATGGCACCCATGACACCGACGGTAAAGTTGCAGAAGAAATCCACTGCCTTCCGCATGTGCCTTGCGCAGCAAGCTCCACTCTTTTTGGGCACCCCGAGAATATGTCCCCAGTCACTCCCCGTGGCCTCACCCAGAAAAAGAAGGGAGTGCCTGGGAGAATCTGGAGATGTCTGTCTGAGTATATTTGTTTGGGCTGCGCAGCAAGAGGGCTATTAATAAAGTGGTACCAGAAACAGCCAATGGATGACCTGCCAAGCTCCCCAGGACCTGATCATGTTCCCAGCTGGATGATGGGATTCAAATCCATCACCCCCACCGCCTAAAGCAAAGCCTCCTATCCAAAATCCTGGCCAGCTCAGACGATGCTCTAGTGTGGTCTGGGCATCCAGAAGGGGCACCACCCTGGCCCGACTGCCCCTCCTTCCCTGCTGGGTGAAACTTCAGAGACTGGACTGTGCCCTGGGGCATGTCCCGCATCCCTCAAGCTTCTGTCTGTCATGTTGGTGGGGAGGGGACAGTTATTGCCAACACCTTGGATTTTCTCTTGGTTCACTCCTAAGTTGGTATAGTTAATAGTTTATTAGCATAGTTAGACTTACCACGGTTAGTATAGTTGTGAGGAATAGAATACTTGTACAGCACTGTTAGCATACTCAGTATTGTTAGTACAGTTAGCATTCTTGGTGACGGCTTAGTGGTATTTCGTATAGTTACTGGTATAGTTGGTACAGTTAGGTAATTAGTATAACTTAGGGGTGGTTAGTATAGTTAGGGATGCAGGACCTCATGGCCTTCTCTGCTAAAAAGGTGGCTCATATGGAAATGTATGTGTTCCTTCACACAGTCGTTGAAGGCCACGTTGTCAATGTGAAGTTGGCCCGGCGTGTTCTGACCACAGGAGTGGTAGCCATCAAGGCCATTACTAAGACAAATCAGAGCTTCGCCAGCATCCAGGAACTGTTTTGAGAGGTTAACAGCATGAGAATCTTAAACCACCCGAATGTTGTCAACCTCCTGGAAGTGATTGACACTGAGGAGACTGTGTTTATAGTAATTGAGTTCCTCCGTGGGGCAGACTTGTTCACCCTCAAGGACGCCAAAGACACAGGCGGAGGCCCAAGGCCAGTTCCGCCAGCTGGACTCGGCTCTGCAGAACTGCTAGCAGCGCGGTGTGGTGCCCGGGGACTTGAAGCTGGGCAACCTCCGCCTTGATGCGAAGAACAACGTCAAGCTCTCCCCAACTTTGGCCTAACAACCAGTGGCACCCAGGAAAGCAGCTAGACACTTTCTGCGGGAGCCCCGCGTTCATGGCCCCAGAAGGATTCCTAGGGATGCCTTAGGCAGGCCCAGCCGTGGATGTGTGAAGCCTCGACGGCGTCCTGTACACCATGGTAACTAGACGCCTCCTCTTTGGGGGACAAGATTTCTGGGAGCTCCAGCAGCGTGTGCTTAGAGGGCAGTAACATGTGCCCAAATACATATCCAATCAGATAATAGACTTACTCTGAAGAATGCAAATGCTCAACCTACCAACAGAGGTACTTTAGATGATGTTTGCCAGGATCCATGTGTGAACATGGGCCAGGAAGAGCCACTGCCGCCAGCCTGTGAAGAGCACTCCCTCCCAGGTTACCTCCTGGGCATCGGGCCTCTGCCTCCGTCGTGCGGCCTGTGGCCTCCAGGTGGTAGACAGGTCTCCCCAGTGGACAAATGCCATTACTAGAAAGTGTGAGATGATCCTGGGCTGGTGGAGGGACCAGATCCAGGGCTTCGACGTACTCAGTGGTAGTGACAGCGTGCACGTGAATGAACCCTGCATGGTGGCCCGCGCCATCGTTGTGAGGCCAGCTGTTTCCTCCGACCTCAGCAGCGAAGAACATACACCTCCCGCCAAGCCCTGAGATGCCCATGCTTAAACCCGACTGAATTTGGGAGACCATCCAGCAGCAGGAGAACCAGGAGTCAGGGAGAAGGCCAGAGAGCCTGCCACACCCCAACCCTGCCCGGAAGCAAGGACCGTTACCCGCAGCCCAGCCCCCTCCACTCACAACACCCACGATGCCAGCAGCGCCCTAGCCACAGATCACGCCAGTGACCGCCACGACACGTTTGGGACTAGGCTCACCTGCGGCAGGCGTGACAGCAGCCACACCCGTGACACCAGCGTAACTCGTGACACGAGAGACACCCGTGACACCATCAGCACCTGTGGCAGCTGCGATACCACGGGTACCAGCCTCATCTGTGATGCCTGCACCAGCCGTGACACAAGCCACACCTGGTACACCAGCCCACCTATGAAGTCCTAAGCACCCAGGATGCCACTGGGGAATGCAATATTGATGACACCCTTGACACCCACTATACCTGCATCACCAGGGACACCAGCCTCGCACATGACCCCAGAGGCACCCATGACCCCAGAGGCACCCGTGGCCCCCTTGGTGACCGCACCATCCATGATACTTCTGTCACTAACACCCGTGACACCAGGGGCACCCGCAACACTGAGGGCACTCACGGCACCTGTGACTCCTGCAACACCAATGGCACCCATGACTCCGGCGATAAAGTTGCAGGAGAAACACACTGCCTCCCGCATGTGCCTGGTGCGGCAAGCTCCACTTTTTGGACACCCTGAGAATATGTCCCCAGTCACTCCCCGTGGCCTCACCCAGAAAAAGAAGGGAGTGCCTGGGAGAATCTGGAGGTGTCTGTCTGAGTATATTTGCTTGGACTGCCCAGCAAGAGGGCTAATAATAAAGTGGTACAAGAAACAGCCAATGGATGACCTGCCAAGCTCCCCAGGACCTGGTCATGTTCCCACCTGGATGATGGGATTCAAATCCAGCACCCCCACCACCTAAAGCAAAGCCTCCAATCCAAAATCCTGGCCAGCTCAGACGATGCTCTAGAGTGCTCTGGGCTTCCAGCAGAGGCACCACCCTGGCCCGACTGCCCCTCCTTCCCTGCTGGGTGAAACTTCAGAGACTGGACTGTGCCCTGGGGCATGTCCCGCATCCCTCAAGCTTCTGTCTATCATGTTGGTGGGGAGGGGACAGGTGTTGCCAACACCTTGGATCTTCTCTTGGTTCACTCCTGAGTTGGTATAGTTAATAGTTTATTAGCATAGTTAGATTTATCACGATTGATATAGATGTGAGGAATAGAATACTTGTATAGCACTGTTAGCATACTCAGTATTGTTAGTACAGTTAGCATTCTTGGTGACGGCTTAGTGGAACTTCGTATAGTTACTGGTATAGTTGGTACAGTTAGGTAATTAGTATAGCTTAGTGGTAGTTAGTATAGTTAGGGATTCAGGACCTCATGTCCATGTCTGTTAAAAGGTGGCTCATATTGAAATGTATGCGTTCCTTCACACAGTCATTGAAGGCCACGTTGTCAATGAGAAGTTGGCCCAGTGTGTTCTGACCACAGGAGTGGTAGCCATCAAGGCCATTACCAAGACAAATCAGAGCTTCGCCAGCATCCAGGAACTGTTTTGAGAGGTTAACAGCATGAGAATCTTAAACCACCCGAATGTTGTCAACCTCCTGGAAGTGATTGACACTGAGGAGACTGTGTTTATAGTAATTGAGTTCCTCCGTGGGGCAGACTTGTTCACCCTCAAGGACGCCAAAGACAGAGACGGAGGCCCAAGGCCCGTTCTGCCAGCTGGACTCGGCTCTGCAGAACTGCTAGCATCCCGGTGTGGTTCCCAGGGACTTGAAGCTGGGCAACCTCCTCCTTGATGGCCAACAACAACATCAAGCTCTCCGACTTTGGCTTAACAAGCAGTGGCACCCAGGAAAGCAGCTAGACTCCTTCTGCGGGAGCCCCGCTTTCATGGCTCCAGAATGCTTCCTATGGATGCCTTAGGCAGGCCCAGCCGTGGATGTGTGAAGCCTCGACGGCGTCCTGTACACCATGGTAACTAGACGCCTCCTCTTTGGGGGACAAGATTTCTGGGAGCTCCAGCAGCGTGTGCTTAGAGGGCAGTAACATGTGCCCAAATACATATCCAATCAGATAATAGACTTACTCTGAAGAATGCAAACGCTCAACCTACCAACAGAGGTACTTTAGATGATGTTTGCCAGCGTCCATGTGTGAACATGGGCCAGGAGGAGCCACTGCCGCCAGCCTGTGAAGAGCACGCCCACCAGGTTGCCTCCTGGGCATCAGGCCTCTGCCTCCGTCGTGCGGCCTGTGGCCTCCAGATGGTAGACAGGTCTCCCCAGTGGACAAATGCCATTACTAGAAAGTGTGAGATGATCCTGGGCTGGTGGAGGGACCAGATCCAGGGCTTCGGCGTACTCAGTGGTGTTGATAGCGTGCACGTGAATGATCCCTGCATGGTGGCCCGCGCCATCGTTGTGAGGCCAGCTGTTTCCTCCGACCTCAGCAGCGAAGAACATACACCTCCCGCCAAGCCCTGAGATGCCCATGCTTAAACCCGACTGAATTTGGGAGACCATCCAGCAGCAGGAGAACCAGGAGTCAGGGAGAAGGCCAGAGAGCCTGCCACACCCCAACCCTGCCCGGAGGCAAGGACCTTTACCCGCAGCCCAGCCCCCTCCACTCACAACACCCACGATGCCAGCAGCGCCCTAGCCACAGATCATGCCAGTGACCGCCACGACACGTGCCGGACCAGGCTCACCTGCGGCAGGCGTGACAGCAGCCACACCCATGACACCAGCGTTACCCGTGGCACCAGAGACGCCTGTGACACCATCAGCACCTGCGACAGCTGCGATACCACAGGTACCAGCCTCATCTGTGATGCCTGCACCAGCCGTGACACAAGCCACACCTGGTACACTAGCCCACCTATGAAGCCCTAAGCACCCAGGAGGCCACTGGGGAATGCAATATTGATGACACCCGTGACACCCACGATACCTGCATCACCGGTGACACCTGCCTCGCACATGACCCCAGAGGCACCCGTGACCCCAGAGGCACCCGTGGCCCCCTTGGTGACCGCACCATCCATGATACTTCTGCCACTATCACCCGTGACACCAGGGGCACCCGCAACACTGAGGGCACTCACGGCACCTGTGACTCCTGAAACACCAATGGCACCCATGACACCGACGGTAAAGTTGCAGAAGAAACCCACTGCCTTCCGCATGTGCCTTGCACAGCAAGCTCCACTCTTTTTGGGCACCCGAGAATATGTCCCCAGTCACTCCCCGTGGCCTCACCCAGAAAAAGAAGGAGTGCCTGGGAGAATCTGGAGATGTCTGTCTGAGTATATTTGTTTGGGCTGCGCAGCAAGAGGGCTATTATAAAGTGCTACCAGAAACAGCCAATGGATGACCTGCCAAGCTCCCCAGGACCTGATCATGTTCCCAGCTGGATGATGGGATTCAAATCCATCACCCCCACCGCCTAAAGCAAAGCCTCCTATCCAAAAATCCTGGCCAGC